>NW_017307225.1:243398-278899 GCF_000935625.1 Nanorana parkeri
TATATATACACACACTGTAGGTTAATTGTATTAATGACAGCCAGCAGTAAAATATTATAATTTAATGGTCAACAAGTTTGGTAAATGTTCCTAATTCATGGAATACAAACCTTTACCTACAGAATTAGATATGTAGCGGTACAATCTTTATATATACTGTACAAAAGGCTCAATTTAAAAAGCTTTAACACCAGGATGAAGATCTTTATTTTTACCATGTGACTGTAATATTCAAATCTCATTGGGGACTTGAATACCTGGACAAACATTTTTATTTTCACCTTTTTGAAAATAAAAATGCTTATCCTGGTTTGTTACCTATATGAGTTGAGTCTACTGTCCATGTTTTTGAACGTTAAAAGTAGGTGAAACCCAAAAGCATTGAAGTGGAGTGACTTAACCAAATACAGATTAACATTTCCATTTTTCTTATTACATTCTTCTATCTAAAAGCTGCTGAAAGTTTATAACTGGTTGCATTAGGTTACTTCCCTCCAGTAGACCATGTCACATTGTAATAACACCTGTGTCATCTTTGTCTCCATCAGGGAAATCTCTCCACACTTAAAGGATGAAATCTTGCAGATGATTCAGAAAACATTTAATCTCGGTCATAGACAAGCTAATCATGTTTTATGTATTCTACTTGAGTGTATGGAGTACCGGGATTCTGTAAGTCATTCTATCATTCATTTACTTTCTGCTAAATTGAATGTAGGAAGGAATGTAAATTGAAATGCGTGAGTTTATTGGCAAGAGTGGAATTACATTTTTTTTTGTCAAACTGTTAGTTTCTTATTTTACTTATTCAAAATAATATTTTAAAGATAGCCAGAGCAAGAATAACTGTGCCCATAGTTAGAATGTTCTTGAACTTTTATTTGCATAATGTGTTTTTAGCGCACTGCATCTTCATGTTATAATTTGCTCTTTGCTGATATACATGTAAACCGAGTGATCATTAGATAATACCATGTCCTCTTTAATGGTTTAACATTTTATAAATGTTTTAGTCATTACTTTCTTCATTTTTCTAAACTTGACTGTTTTCCTCCACTGGTATGAAGGGAGCTTATTATTTCCATGCATGCTCAGCAGTAACCAGATCTATAGTGTATTACATGTTATTGTCCTTTTTTGCAGTCATTATTAAATACAGTACATTCTGCAGATGCCATTGTTCTAGTAGGGTGTTAAATCCTCTAAGCTAAAATAGTTGGTAAATCTGGACTGTTTCTCCTTCTAGAAGACAGGCAAATAGTTAGATACACATCTATACTCTATATACAATGACTGTTTTATTTGCTAGATTGGTATTTCCCTTTAGCCAAACTTGACATCCAGGCGCTCCATTCACACATCACAGGAAAGTCAGTATTCTCAGCTTTCTAGTAGGGTGACAAAGCTCACTCCCTGTACTGTATCTATGGAGGAGCAGCATCGTTAAACAGAACAGAGCTACAGAAACCTCCCCCTGTCTTCTTCTCCATACCAAAGAGTGCAACAGAAGCAGAGTGCACATCACAGTATGGTCAGTATTCTCAGCTTTCTCCAGTGTAGTCAAACAATACTACTTTGATGGGGTCAGTAAGATAATTAAAGGGTAAATTGAATGAGGTGGATGTTCAGAGGCATCAGTAGGTTCTTTATAGTTCAAATGATAGATGTGAAACCATCTATTCTTTCTCTTTTTATGTGGTTTGTAAAGTTAGTAGTTTTGCAAATAGAGCAGCATCCATGCTGCCCCTATTAGTGCATTTAAGCGGCAGCTTTCTGATAAAATAATCATGAGGTGGAGGTTGTACAAAATAATGTTATCATTTAGATATGCCTAGAGCAGCACAATGACTAAATGCAACCCTGAGGTTAGCAGAGAGTGGTTGGCTTAAGCTGCTTGTCCCCATCTGTAAATGTGAAACTTTATGTACAGTGAGCTGTTATGAAGACCAATGCATGTATTTATACAAGCTTTATTCGAACGTCCATTAACTGAATTTGTTACTGGAATAAATAGCTATCATTTATATTTTTACAACAGCTAATCCACGCTAAATGGATACCAATAAGCTAAGTGTCAAAATTAACTATATAAAGTCCGCTGCCGTGCCAACTATGTAGTGTGAAATTCTTAAAACAATGCACCGCGCTGAACCTCTCTTAATATATCAAACAAAAAGTATGTCTAAATGCTGAAAACAAATATAATCAACCTCCAATAAATGATTTAAATCCAAAGTGATATATTTGCCTGAAGTTCAACTTTAAATGTCTGGATTTGTGGTATAAAAATGAAATACTTTAGATTGTTTCCCTCTTGCAGATTACCATTTATGATGTAGAGTCTGAAGAACAACAAGACATTGATGTGGCCATCCTGACAGCTCTTCTAAAGGGTAAGATACAAACATTCCGGGTGCATTGGGAATAAAAAAGGCAAAAGGGGATATATAGGACCAGCAAAGACACAGGATGATTGTTATTCTGCTCGCCTCATAATAAGTATAACCGTATATGTTCTTCCTGCTTTACTCAGTATAAAGTATAGAAAATACTAATATAAAAAATCAATGAAAACATCATTGGATGCTCTAATAAATGCTGAAAGATCACCACTGTTTTTAGGCAACTATGTATTATTTCTAACCACACTATCAGGCCCTGTGGCTGCTCAAATGACGGAAAGTACATCAATATTTAAACATTTTTGCTAGTTAAAATATATAAATAACCACATGGATTTCTGTTTGTTTTGGATAAAGTATGGAGTTAAAACTCCTACAATTTTTTATCTTCTGTGTCCCTATAGAGAGATTTCCCTTTACTTCCTCTCCTGTAGACGCAAAAGTAAATGAGAATAAATCTATTCAACATCAGGGAAATGTCCTATTAGACATTTATCAACACAAGTGTCCCTATTGAAAGTTTTTCTTTCTATTTCTGTTCTGGGGAGAGCTCAGTATTTTGAAGTTTCATTAACTGCCAGTTCTAATTACAATGGTCACTAGGGCATAGAGATGAAAAAAAAAAAAGAAAAATGTTTCGGCTTTACATATACTATAAGCTAGTTAGGCTTTGTGACTTTGGCAGGATAGTGGGGCTGTGTGGGCTGATCTAAGGTTGCATACGACTTGATTTGGGCGGCAAAGCATTATTCTATACACTGCCTGGCTAACAAAAAAAATCACACACTCTAAAATTTCATTGGACCGCCTTCAAGCTTTGATTACGGCACACATACACCATGGCATTGTTTCGATAAACTTATGCAACTTCTTAACATTTATTTCTGTCCAGAGTTGCATTAATTTTTCACTTGTAGATCTTGATCTTGTAGTGATGATGGGAGAGGCAGACCACTATGTAAAGTCTTCTCCAGCACATCCCAATGATTCTCAATGGGGTTTAGGTCTGGACTCTGTGGTGGCCAATCCATGTGTGAAAATGGTGTCTTATGCTCCCTGAACCACTCTTTCACAATTTGAGCCTTATGAATCCTGGCATTGTCATCTTGGAATATGCCCATGCCATCAGGGAAGAAAAAAACCTATTGAAGGAAAATCCTGGTCATTCAGTATATTCAGGAAGGCAGCTGACCTCATTTTTGGGGACATAACGCTGCTGAACCTAGACCTGACTAAATAAAGCAACCCCAGATCATAACACTGGCCAAAATCCAGGTAGTGAATTTTTTTTGGCCAGGCAGTGTACATTTCAATCCTAAGTGACCATGCTGCTGTAAAACATAAAAAAAGTATTATCTCAGTTATTTGTACTGTAAACCGAATTATGTTATATAAATGTCTTGAGAACTGAGAAATCATCCTAAACGAACATTAAAGCTGAACTCCACACTAATAGCTAAATATACAGTAGAATACATACATACAGTATGAACTGTTTGAAAGAGACCAAATACTTTATTTAATGTAGGTGGCTACATTAGTTTTCTATTTTTCATGATTTTAGCTTTTATTTTCACCTGTCAATCCTGCTAGTAACACACTGCCTGTCCTAGGGTGACAAAGCTCACTCACTGTACTGTATCTATGGAGGAGCAGCATTGTCAACCCAGGACAGATCTACAGAAACCTCCGCCAGTTAGCTTCTACATAACATAGTGGAAAGTTGTTCTGTGGCCTACAAAAAAAGAACTGCAAACAATGTAGCCAAAAAGAATGCACCATAAGCAGAGTGAACAGGAAGTTACGAGTTCACAAGATTTCTGGCATGATCAACAGGTACAAGCACATACTGTATTACAAAACACTTGCAATGGTATAGTTAACAGAACAAAACGGAGCAAATAAGATAAGTGCATTCTTACAGTTTACACATACTTTACCTTCCAGCACAGTTGTGGTAGTACTCAACCACTCTTGTGCTTCAAGTACCCTCAGCACAGCCATATGTCAGTGACCACAGTTTCCTCTGCTGTAACTGGGAATTACAGGTGAGTCACCATCCTTCTGCCAGCTTGTGACTGGAGAGTGAAGGAGAATTAAAACAGTGATGAAGTAATCACTCTGCTCTCTCTTCCAGTAAGCATGTTCAGATATTTATTGACAGCACTGTTTAGAGATATAGACCTTTGATTTGTTCGAGTGTTGCGCTCCCTCTCCCAGTGTGCTGCAGCGCAGAAGATTACAAAAGGCTAATATTAGGGCTTCTTCTATGTCAACCACACATTTCCATTTTTAAAAAAATGAATAGATAACTCTAAAAAATTGTGATTTTTAAATCTGCCTGTAGTTTAGCTTTAATTAAAACCCAGTTCTGTAGTCTGCATACATAGTAGTTGTATTTTCCATTTAAATACATTCTAACAGGGTTATTTACAAAGCAGCCGAGTGAATAACCCAGCCGAAGTGAAGTGAGCCGAACGCTGTTCGGCTATTCACTTCTGGCTTGTACTGCTGATTTCAGCTGTACATGGGCTAAAATCAGCCGTGCATCAGTTGCCTTAGGTCAGCTGAAGTGCAGAAGGACTTTGACTCAGCCGATCCAACATCTGGATCGGCTGAGCCGAAGCTCTGGCAGCTCACTCACGGCTGCTCACCCCTATTCTCATGGGGGCCAAACGGCAGTGAGTGAACAGCCAAATGCCGCCATGTGGCATTCAGCTCGGCTATTCTGCTCGGTGAAACAAATGTGAAATAAAAAAAAGTTGCAAAATGATTTTAAAAATGTAAACAAATAGGAAAATATAAAAAAAAATATTTTAAAGAAAAGAAAAAAAAACAATTGGGCTGAGCTAGCAGTGACGGCTAGCTCCGCCCAACTGTCTCCTATTGGCTGGCACCTGCCAGAGTCTTCTTGCAGGTCCCGGCCAATGAATAAAAACTGTCCGACTCCGCCCAGTTGGTATTGTTTAATGACGGATCAGCGTCCCCAGGTCATTTGGGACACTGATCTGTCATTACAACTGGGTGGAGCCAGCCGTGAGATCACAGCTGACTCCGCCCAGCTGTCATTTGCTTGGAGATCGGTCGGCTTCGGCCGACCTTTCTCCACACTTCGGCTGTCACTTTGGCTCAGTCGAGCCGAAGCATATGTCTACGGCTCGGCTGCCTTCGGCTGCTGAAGGGCAGAGGCGGCCGAAGAGAGCCGAAGTATCAGCCAAAGCTACGGCTGGATCCTTCGGCTCCATAGTGAATAACCCCCTAAGTCTTCCAATTGGTTTTCTGTAGCAAGCAGCCACAGCCTGAGTAGAAAATCCACCATGCTGCAGAGAAGGACTCTTGTTCTTTGCAGGAAGCAGTGGTCTCTCTGCAGAGGCCTGACACAGCCCCTACTGAGTTAGAACCAGAGCTCTCCAGTGAGCAGTGAGTATTTTACTGACAGCATTAATGTCTGCTCTTAAAAAAAACCTGGAGTGTAGTTAGTTGATTCACACTAAAGGTCCATTTGGGTTTTAATGTTTCCCTCTCTTCATAAAGACTTTGATTGTTATGTTGGCTTATAACTTTATGAATACATTTACAGCACTTCTATATATTATGTTTCTGTGATACAAATGCCATTTTATCTGTTTAACAGGTTCAGTTTATTGTGCAAAATTGATGTTTTTTAAACATTTTGTTTTATAGGGACCAACATGTCAGCCCCAGATCAGCTGAGCTTGGCACTGACTTGGAACAGGGTGGACATTGCTAAGAAACACATTCTAGTGTATGGGCAGCACTGGAAAGTTTGTATTATTGTTCTTAATATTGTTACTAGTATTCTGTAGTTATACAATACAGCTAAATCTGAAAGCATCCCCATAGACTTCTTACTTGTTGTGCAATACAGAACCTTAGGGGCCTTAGGCCTTATATATGAAGGAAAATAACTGTTGTTGCCAATAACACCATTTTTCCTTCTATTTTCCCATGGAAACATGAATGGGATAATCGGGCTGCTGTTCTTTCCTCCTACACCTTTGTGCATAAGATGCTAAATGCTGATTGTCCTTCCTTCATTAAGATCATTTCTTTTTGCCTTTCTTAATCTGGTTCCAACTTGTTGTGCTGTACACCTGACCAGAACCGTGTCAACTCCTATTTTCCACTTGGATGAACAGCTCCTGAATTACTGATTCCAGATGCCTGGAGGAATAGATAACTTTATAGTTTCCCTTTAGAAACACATTATTTGTGGGAACAGCGCTTTCTAATCAGTGTCAGGATCATACCCCCTGGTACCTGAGCTAATTACGTTTTTCACTGATGCTTGTCCACTTAGCAGTTACTCTAGCTATGGTCTTCTATGAGTAAAGTTCTACTGTTTCCTTTCTGCTGTAACTTACTTTAGAAGTGTGTGTATATTCATAAAGGTGACTGTTGCTTTGTACCTTTGTTGCAAAATATAAAAATTAAAATGCTCTATCCAATTCTGATATTTTAATAATAGATAAGTGCTTGTAGTTTTTAATTACCCACTGGCTGTTATACTGTATCTCTTTAGGAATTCAACCCATACTCATGAAATACTACTTCTTTTGTTTAGGCCCAAAGTGTTCACGTCTCTCTAGTGTTATGCTTAAAGGAGAACTATCCTCATAGTTCGAGCTGACGTGTGACAATGAAACTGTCACACGTCGTCTCAATAGATCGGGAAGTGAACGAACACATACTGTCGCTCGCTCACTTCTTGATCATCTCCCTGCAGAGAGCTGTGACTGTCAGTCATGGCTCCCTGCAGGGATTCCCCCACTCCCCGCTCCGATCCTTCAGCGCTGACTGGAGGAACGGACGGGGAAGGGGGCGGGTACAGCTGGCTTTGCCTCTAGATAGGCAGAGCCAGCTGTCACTCATTCAGCGGTGTGGATCTCGACACTACTTTCGGGATCCGTCCCGGCAGCGGTGGTCTCAGTGTACCGCAAGCTGTAGCTTACGATATACTGAGCTTTGGGTCACGGGAGGAGGTTAGTATATGTCCTCCCGTGACCCTTAAGGGAACTATGGGGAAAAACACTAACCCCATAGTTCTCTTTTAAAGGATCTTTTTAGTGTTAAGCTTAAAGGAGAACTATGAAGTGAGTGCTTTTCACTCATCCTCATAGTTCTAGTCGACCTGTGACAATGAAACTGTCACAGGTTGGCTCAGTAGATCGGGAAGTGAGCGAACACATACCGGCGTTCGCTCACCTCTCGATCCTGTCACGGCTCTCTGCTGGGACAGGGGTGGGACTGGATTCCCCGCTCCGATCCGCCAGCGCTGACTGACGGAACGGACGGGGGAGGGGGCGGGTACAGCTGGCTCTGCCTCTAGATAGGCAGAGCCAGCTGTCACTCACGCAGCTGGGCGGATCCAGAGATAATTGTCGGGATCCGCTTCAGCTGCGGCGTCTCAGTATACCGCGAGCTGCAGCTCGTGGTATACTGAGCTTAGTGTGACTGGAGGACGCTAGTTTGTGTCCTCCCGTTACCCTAAGGAGAACTATGGGGAAAAGCCCTAACCCCATAGTTCTCCTTTAAAGCTGAAATCCAGGTACCAATTTTATTACAATGGGGCTACCCCCACACTGCAAAGGTTAACTGCTCATTTTTGTCTAGGGAGGAAAATAAAAAAGTTATACTCACCCAATCCTCAAAGCCGGGCCGGCTGTCACCGTTCTCCTTCCAGCCTCTCTCCTTCTACACTGCAGCGATGGTATCTCCCTCGGCTTTCTCACATCCTATGGTATACGCTGTGTATAGAATGTGATGACTCAAGGATCCTTAGACTAATGCAGCGGAGTGGGAGCGAGCTTAAGAGCATGCCGGCTCTGAGGATCGGGTTGTATAACATTTTTTTTTAAACCTAGACAAAAATGAGCAGTTAACCTTTGCAGTTGGGGAAGAGCCCCGTTGTAAGGGTTAATAAAATTTGTGCACGGAATCCTGCT
Source organism: Nanorana parkeri (assembly GCF_000935625.1). Lineage (NCBI taxonomy): Eukaryota > Metazoa > Chordata > Amphibia > Anura > Dicroglossidae > Nanorana > Nanorana parkeri. Next base: position 251,767 of record NW_017307225.1, read on the forward strand.
TTAAAGGATCTTTTCACCCAAAACTGATATTTCAGCAGTCTTCAAGCAAGTTCTTTTAACTGTTCAACTAACTGACAGAAATATCTTCTTATAACCTCTGTCGATGTAGTGATTAACTCTGCTTGTTGGTTTTACATTTATGAGACACAAATACCTGGTGCTTTAAAAAAAATCTGTTCCTTTTTGTAATTTTTAGTACATAGGTTTATTTCTTATACATGTGGTGCAGCTTCAATGATTGATTCCAGCCACAATAGCATGTTGTGCAAATATTGTTGTGCAATAGCAATATACAAAGCAAATGTATATTTCTGATCAATAACTTTTGTAAGTCAAGCAAGACTGTATGCGAAAAAAGGATAACAACAGTCTTGCTTGACTTACAAAAGTTATTGATCAGAAATATACATTTGCTTTGTTAATATATATATATATATATACAGTACATCGTGCATGTTTATTGTAAGAAAAATTATTTCACATTTTTGACACTTCTGTCTCTTGAAAGGTGGGCTCTTTAGAACAAGCAATGCAGGATGCTCTGGTAATGGATCGTGTGGACTTTGTGAAATTACTAATTGAATATGGAGTGAATATGCATCGTTTTCTGACAATAAGCAGATTGGAAGAGCTTTATAATACTGTAAGTGTCTAAATAAATGACTATAAGACAATCTAGATATCTGTACTTTGCTCACCTGAACCTTTGTCCTGCCATTATTTCATGTTTTCAAGATAACAACTGTCTTAATTATCTACAAGTGATACAATTTTTAAGTGTTTAAATGAGTTCATCCTGCCATTATCTCCCTTGAATAGGTAATGGACTCCATTGGGATAATGCATATTCATATGACAGGAGAAAAATATGTTAACCTTTTTTGCTCATTTTTATGCTATACTGTATATGGACATCTTATATAGGCATACTGCTAGTGCACTCTTCTAAACATCAGATCATTTTTCCAGACATTTTTCTGTACTTACAATGCATGTTTCATTCATCAAGAGACCATGTGCTATGTTTGATCAGCTTCTAAACTTCAAAATGTGTCTGCTTTGCAAGGTACTGTATCTTCAAGCAGAGGACTTAAAAGAGAACGATTGGGTAACCTTTTTATTCTATAGTTCTCTTTAGGGCCACAGGAGGACATATGCTAACATCCTCGCATGACCCAAAACTCAGCATATAGCGGGCTATTGCTCGCTATATACTGAGACCGCCACAGCTGGGACGGATCCTGACAATAGTGTCAAGATCCACCAAGCTGGCTGATTGACAGTGGGCTCTGCCTATATAGGGGCAGAGCCAGCTATGTCCGCTACCTCCAGTAAGTGCTGGAGGATCGGAGAGGGGAGGGGGGAATCCCTGCGGGGGGTCAGTCACTGCTTACTGCAGGGAGATGATCGGGAAGTGAGCGAACGGCGGTGTTTTCGCTCACTTCCAGATCAATAGAGCCGATGTGTGACAGTTTCATTGTCACACTTCAGCTCTAACTATGGAGATAAGTGGAATTCACTCACACCATAATTATCCCTTAACTGTATATTAAAGCTCCTAATTGAGTGTTTTTCTTTTTCTTTTTTCCATTAAAGAAACAAGGACCAACAAATCTGCTCTTGCACCATCTTGTTGGAGATGCAAAACAGGTGATTGCAGAAATTCTATGCAGATGTTATTATTTATTTGTGTATCCAACTCTAATCTTGCTTTGTTTTAATGCAAAGACCTTAACCTACTAAAGGATCTGATACATGAAAGTGTGTTGGCCACAGCATAACATTTATTGTATTTTTGACCACCACTTGTGAAAAAACTTGAATGTAACCTCCTGTAATCAACTGCGCAGCTGAACTCAGAAAGCAGTGTCAGCAGTGTGTAGCTGTCAGTTTCTACTACATTGTGCAGTGCGGTCATTTTGACACTGAGCGTGTGTTGACAGGAGGAGAGTCATTTGCTCATCATTCTGGTCATGCTTCTTCACTGCTCTTCCGGGCTGGTCAGTGAGCAGACCACATTGCTTAGAACAGTGGAGAAAAGTGGAGTCACTTACTTTAAACCAGTAAAAATAGTTGAAACAAATTGCTTGGAGAAAAAATAAATAATAGGGAAATCCCACCATGGAACAGGACTGGTTTCTGATTCTAGTTCCAAGCACAATGCCACGATAGAGGTATGATATCAGTACATATGGGCCTTACATATTGTTTCTTTAACTGCTACAGAAATTGATACTTCTCTATATTTATCTATTTTTTGCCATTTACAAGCAAAGGAAGACTAATTTCTCTTTTGTTAATATTTCCATTGTTTGCAAGCAATTATAATACTGAAGTTGCAGAATTTCTGCACAGCGTCAGATAATTCTCTTATCCATGTGGCACATTATTTATATTAGACTTTTAGCCACTGACTCTGCTTTTGATCTTAAATGATGTAATTACTCAATTATTTATTTATTTTTCTATGAATACTGTTACTGTCAATCTTTGTTAATCCATTTGGAGATGAAATACGTTGCCATCCTAATCTCCCGTGGAATCCTTCAACATACGGCAGCTGAACCAAGTTCAGTTAAAGGGACTTTGTCGCTGTGTTCTATGAGATTAAATTTAGTATAATATGAACACCTGAAAACAGTTTCTAGAGAAAGTACACACAAATGCTAAGGAACATGTTGCTCATTCATATTTTGATGTATTAATTCAGTTCTACAGTGTCCCAATAAACATGTTGCTAAATGATCATTGCTAAATTTCCAATGACAACCGTTCAAAATCTTGCAATACCATGATGCCAAAATTACTGTAGGTTATAATGTGTTTTTGAGATCTCATATTAAATACTTGTATGTGATTTGCTCATATTTAGGTGTGAAATAAACATTATTTTTATTTTCCAACAGTGTCATCTTGCCCTAGACTACAGAATCACTCTAATTGATGTGGGATTGGTCATTGAATACCTGATTGGTGGAGCTTATCGGAGTAGTTACACAAGGAAGAGTTTTCGAGTGCTGTACAATGGCCTTTACAGAAAGCAAAAGGTACATTTACTCACTGATTTTTTTCAAGGTTGACAACTGAATTCTTTTTTGGGTTGGGAGGCAAAAGTTTATGAATATCATACATCATTTTGTATTGATTTGCTTGTGGAATGCAAGTGTGTATAAACAGAAGCTGCAGCTACGGAAAAGCATATGCTTCTGTAGGAACCAAATGACCTTCCAACCACTTCAAAACTGCATTTCCTGTAATCAGTATAGCCTTTTGGAACTAATGGAGTCCACAAGGGTAGTGTCATACAACTGTTGGAAGTTCAGAATGCATGGTTATACTTTTATTGGCTCAGGAGTGTGCTAACCTTAAAATATTTTTTTTCTTTTTTTTGACAACTACTCTTGTTAGCTCTCACTAAAGATAAGAATGGTCTTCCCAGTTGATAGGTATTTGCTATGCTCCTTGGCTACCACTAGTGGCAGTAATGCCACCCAAACGACATTCTCCCATCTATATGCTGGGTGAAACGTTCATAAATCAGCCCAAAGGTTCATGTAAAAGCAACATTTGTTTTAGTCTTGGATAGAGTGGGTCCGATCCCCTTTCAGCATTTCATTGTTGTATTTTATTGAACTTATCCCATCACACTCCTGACCGTAGAATTTTAGTGTAACCCATTGTGGGTGCTGCAGTGACAAGCGGTTGGCGTCACATAAGGCAATACTGATGAAAAAAATGAATCACCAGCACTCCAATTGTGATTCAAATATGTCTTTTTATTGACACACGTTCACCCTATCATAAAGCAAACAACATTTCAGGGCCACATTTGGTCCCTTCATCAGGCAAACAATGCCTTCTTGTCTTATTGCTATTTGTCTCTCCGCTGTATTTTTCTTGGTGAACATTGTCTCAGAGACAGAAAGTTATGGTAAACCCAAATCTTTACAGTTGTCACCAGAAGGAAAATTCTCAACCGGGATACTTTCCCCTGAGACAGGTGTCTAAGATGTGAATTCTATCCACTTTAACCACTGTGTATTTACAATGGGCAGGCGGCAACTTCTTCCCGGCGTGCCTGTACGTAATTTTTTCTGCTCACACATGCGCGAGCAGAATCCTGCTGTTCATGTAAACAGCCGGTACCGGCTGTTACACGCGTACAGGCAGCTCTACAGCTGTCCGATTGCTTGTATATCAACAAACATTGTGCGCCCCCCTCCTCTGCCGCGCTCCTCCCCTCCACCACCGCTGCTGATTATCCCGGGCTCCGCTGTCTCCCCTGCAGGCCCGGGACCGGCACATCGGCTGTTTCCAGTGATGACAGAGGAGATATCAGCATTCCTCCACTACTGATCTCTCCTCCTCTCTCTCTCTAAAGGCTGAATCGATAAGTGTTACATCACTTCCGCTTTTAGCTGTCATTTCTCTGGCTGCTATAGCCAGAGAAGAAGCTGGTGAAGCTGATCTCTGCTTGATAAGTTTCTATAGGGGTTCCAAGGTGACATTAGGGGTCATAGAGACCCCTGATGTCTCCATAAGGAGGACCTTTCATTGTATATTTGTTACCACATAGGAGGCTTGTTATACCCCTATGTGATAGCAATAAAGTTAAGTGTAGAAAAAAAATGAAAGACACATATATAAAAAAAGAAAAAAACGCCCCAAAAAGGCTCCCACCCCTACGTGCACGCACATATAAACGTAAATACGCATCGGGTATGCCTACGTGCGGAAAACAATTATTATGACACACATGTTACATTTTGCCGTGAATGTCAGAGTGTGAACAATAATTCTAGGGCCATCAATTACTGATAACACTAAACTGATGAGCTGTAAAAGCTTTTAAAGCGTCACCTATGGCCAATTTTAGGTATGGCATTTTTTGGCGATTTTGCGGGCGCACAAAATTTTAAAGCTTGACATGTTTGGTGTCTATTTACCTGACATGACCCCGTCTTTTATATTTTCCCTGAAAATTGGGTACTAATAAATGTTTTATAACATAATGAGGGGAAAACAGGTTTTATTTTTTTACATTTTTAGAAAAAAAATAAAAACCCCAGTGGTGATTAAATACCACCAAACCAAAGCTCTATCTGTCCCCCAAAAATGGTATAAAATAATTTCAACACAGTGTTTTATGACTGATTAAATGACAGTCAAAATACCACAGTACTGAATACTGAAACATGGCTTGGCTAGGAAGGGGCTTTAACACCCTGGTCATTAAGTGGTTAAAGAGATTACATCTAATTCTCTGTTGTGTCTCCAGGACTGGAAGTGCTGGAAAATTTCCCCTGCAGGATAAAGACAACAAAAAATAATCAGATTGGGGTTTTAACATTTAACTGCTATATCTAAAATCTCAAACAAAATGTCTACTTTACCTACACTTTAATACACTAATTACCTTTTATTATGATATCATTTAAATGCTTTGTTAATGCATATATTAAAGCCAAGTTTCTAATTTGTTTTGTTGCCTTTTGTCTTAGAGAACCACCCACAATTCTACTACGAGTCTTGTACGGAGCCTCTCTCATCTTTCCATAAACCAGAACAGCCAGATGAACAGCAAGCTTCCATCACCTGAGAATACCTTACATTCCCAGTTCTGCCGAACAGCCCAACCTTTTAAGCGCAAGGTGATCCTTCCAAGTTTTATATCCAGTTTAATTGAAAGCCTTCTCCTAGAGTTAGGTTTCTAATCTGCCAAGTGCACATACAAGATTACTTATGTGGGCAGGAATTTAGAGCAGGAACTGTAACATAAACATTGAAGCTAAGCTAGAATTTATTTATACATTTGTGTAATCTCTTAGCAACTTACTAAACATTTCAAATAACAGGAACAAATGTCGTGACTTGTATTGCCTTTACAATCAAAGAAGTCTTTTTTTCTGAAAGTGTTCGTTCAAATCTGACCCTGGGTTGGAACAGTACAGCAATACGAGTTTGAAACAGAAAGCTGATATAGCTTCTTTTGTAGGCACTTGTAATTGTGTATGTATGAATACTAGTACATTGGCATAGACCAGCGGTTCTTAACCTGTGGGTCGCGACGATTTTCCAGGGGTCGCTTAGCGGCTCCCGGCCGCCCGGGAGAGAAACACTTTCTCCCGGAAAGTTTTACTCTGCTCGATCGAGCAGAGTAAACCTTTCTCTGCTCTGGTTTATTTTTTATTTTTTCCTGACATCAGGGCCACCGGCCGCCGTCAGTCTGATAAAAAAAAAAAAACCACCATAGGAATGCATAGCTAGATTCCTATTGGCTATTGCAAAGTGAAATAACCAATATGAATCTAGCTATGCATTCCTATGGTTCGTTTTCTTTTGTTTCTTTTGCCGTCATCTGCAGGCTGTCGGCCAGCTTCGGCTTTCACCTCGGCTCAGTCGAGCCGAAGCATATGCCTTCGACTCGACAGAGCCGCTCGGCCGACTTCGGCAGCTGTACGGGCTATAGTGAATAGCCCGTACAGCAGCCCTTCGGTTCTACAGAACCGAAGGGGTCCTGGGGCCGAAGCTAGCCGAAGGATCAGCTGAAGCTACGGCTAGATCCTTCGGCAGCATAGTGAATAGACCCCTTATTCTTTTTTCCTTGCCAGGCCGTCTCTGGTAACTTGTGGGTAAGTCTAGTAGCAGATAAGTAGGGCAATGCACAGAGACATCAAGTTTAGGTAGCTAGGGAGTATGATTCCTAAATATAGCTCTCATAAATAATTTATTTCCCCTAAATAACTACTTTCATGTACTTGTATGTATTGTAAATTAATGGAAACAGTGCACCAAACCCATCTTCTCTTATAATGATAGAAATCACTTGTTCGGTAACACTAGTTAAGTGAGCATAAAATCAGATCTACTCTACTTCTATTTTAACACTTGGGTTGAGTTTTTGCATGCATTGCAGAGACCTGCAAGGGAATATTGCAATTATGTGTGGTTATTGTAAATCCTTTTCTTTCAGTGAAACTGAAAATTTCATTTTCGGTAGTACAGTATATTCCCTTCAATATGTTATCAAATGCCTATGATCAGCTATTGGAGACGCAATATTCACACAGTAGCATAATAGAAAATCACACCAACATTCCCTTACATAAACAAACTGCACCACTGTCTGTATCAGCCTTTTGTATAGATAAATAAAATACTTTATTAATAAGTACAAAATATGTGTACCCCTGAAAAATTATTGGAATGGGATATCCCCTAATGATGATTACATACAATTCAAATGAATGGAGCCGTCTTTCTGGCCAATCAGGAAGCTGTGCGCGGGTAATGACTCGCCGACCGGCTTCGTGATTGGCCAGCTTTCCGGACAATCAGGAAGCCGGGCGGTATGTAATGACTGGCCGCCGGGCTTCCTCATTGGCCGGGAAGCCGGCTCCATACTCCCTCATCACCAACTGACAAGGGAGCATGGAGCTGTCTTCCCGGCCAATCAGGAACCTGGGGGGCGAGCTATTACCCGCCCCCGGCTTCCTGATTGGCTGGGAAGCCAGCTCCATGCTCCCTGGTGACGAGGAAGTTCAGGCATCGGGATAAATATCGCCCAAATGCTCCCGATACTTATCCCAATACCGGGAACTTCCTCGTCAGGAAGCCGGGGTGTGGGTAATGACTCGCCCCCAAGCTTCCTGATTGGCCAGGAAGCCGGCTTCATTCTCCCTGGTGACAAGGAAGTTCCGGCATCAGGACAAGTATCAGAAGCATTTTGGGTAGTACGAGTGCTCACCCAAATACTTGGTATTGGCACCGATTCCAGTATCGGTATTGGTGCATCCCTAATACAAAGTATAATTAATGTCAACCAAACCAAAACAAACACCATATACGCATAAGCTGATATAGAGGTGTAACATCAGCTTAAAATGGCCTGCACCATGATACCTGTGCATCACAATAATATAATCCTTAACTGAAAGAGTCCTATTTTAATCTTTAAGCCAAAGGCTCCCTAGTATATAATGCAGAAAAAGATGGAATATGGTACTGTCAGCCATATACCAATAACCAGTAGCAATATACTGACATATTAATTCATCTACAACTTCTATGATGAAAGACAAGGACAAAAAATGCTTGCACAATTCCCTAGGTACCAAATGAGCATAATGTGCTGGAATACTGGTTACAAATCCAGTGCAAACAAATCAAAATAAGAAAAAAAAGAAGTCCAATAGGGTGAAATAACATAAAGTGCATCTGTTATCCAAGGACACCTCATCCCAAGGTAAGTATAATGGACCATTATATGAATAAATAATCCAATTATGGGAAACACACATATAGTAGTTTGGTCCATCCTTTAAATCCCCAAAATGAACACGGACAGATCATATCGATTCTATTAATGCATTATCCTGAATGGATTCATGGGTCACATGACGAGTGATTTTTTCTACTTTTGCTCAAAGTATTGCCTGTAGAATCATATCAGTTTATTCTAACCTTGAAACAAATTGTCGTGAACGAGTCCTGAGTAATTGGTGCCACACCCCTGATAAGTCAATAGAAAAAATGTAGGTAAATGGGGCTTTTAAGGCACCAGGTGACAGATCCAAGAGATTACAACATCCTTAATAACAAAAAATCTTTATTGCATACAACATGTTAAAAACCTTTGAAACTTTTTGTATGCAATAAAGATTTTTTTTGTTATTAAGGATGTTGTAATCTCTTGGATCTGTCACCTGGTGCCTTAAAAGCCCCATTTACCTACATTTTGTTTCTATTATTCTACACCTAAATAAATAATCCACTTTAAATGTGAAAATATACAGTTATTAATTATATATTTACATTTACTTGTTTAAAAAATCTGCTAGCTAACCCTAACTAGAAAAGCTTGCCAGATGACTTATAAATTATGATTTATTGTGAATTCTTGAAGGAAAGTGCTGTGAAGTCAGTTTCTTTTATGCAATAGTCATAAATTTAAGGATAGTCAGAACTCGTGAGAAATTCAGGTCAAGTAGACTGCTAAGAAGCAGTTTCGGTTTTATTACCATTTATAATATATTTATACAGGTCAAGATAAACTAGTAAATACTCTTTAATTGGAGATAGTAATCAAAATTAGCCAATAGGCTGTAAAAGAAATTTTAAAAGAAACCGTGCCAAGGTGAACCTGTGTCAAGTTCAAATTTACTGTGACTGCTGACCTGAAACGCAGATACCTGGAGGTATTTGCACACAATATTAGACTGCTTGTGTCTTGGGATCCTTGAGACCATGGGTGTATTATTATGTATATCTTAACTGCAGCTCCTGATGTCAAGGTCAGGTTTTCTGTTATAGGCAGCAGCCGGTATACCCACTTGTCCACTAGCGGCTCCCCCCTTCTGCTATCTCTCTTACCCAAGCCTGCTTGTGTCCTGGTTACCAGGCAATAGGATGCAGCCCCACTCCTTCTCTTTCCAGCTGGTGTCTCAGTTGCTGGGCAACAGGAGGCCTCCCAGTGCTTCCATATTGCTGAGCTATAACTTCCGTGGCAACCAAACACACACCCCCTCCACCCCTGGGTTGAGGTCCTTTCACATTATGCACCTTAAAAGTTTATCAGCTTGCATCCTTGTGCTTGTGGTAGAGTTTCCTGCTGACCAAGTGCATCTGGTCTATTTGTTTCTGTTGCTGACCCTTGCTACATTCAAAAGTACCTCTACTGTCTGCTGCCTGCACTGACCAGTGATACGTTTACGGATACCTCTACTGTCTGCCCCCTGCCTTGGTCTTTGCTACATTCACAGATATGCTCACTGTCTACTGCCAGCTCTGACCTTTGTTATGTCCTCAAGTTATGTTTGCTGTCTGCCACCAGTCCTAGTCCACTGGAGTGCCTTATATCTGTTTTCCTCCGTCGCAGTATAGTACATCTACCCTTTTTCCCTTTGGGTCCGCTTGTGACATTCTACAGCCAGTATGCCCGTTTGCCTTAAGAGATTGGGGGCTGAGGAGAAGCTCCATTTCACAGCCATGTACTCTGAATGGAGTGTCTGCATTCAGATCTTACATTCTGCTCTTGTTAAGTGAGGTTGTCCTTCACAGTTATGAACCAACAGAATGTGCCCATATCCTCTATGTATGTGCAGTATTGGAACCAAGACCCCCAACAGCACAGTAGAAACAAGCCACGGTCTTGTCTGAGCAGAATGATGCAGAACTCACTCCCGTGCATGTGCAATGTTCTCAGCAATATGGTGACGAGATCCTCTGAATATGCAGGAGTGATCAATCTAAAAGGTTGTTCCAATGCAGGATCTGGTCGCCATATTTCTAAAGACTTATAGCAGGGAATGAATGTGCAGTGTTAGAGGAGCTGCACGTGCACTGTTTTAGTGGATACCTTAACACTAGGCCAAACACTACCGCGCATTCATGCGTAATTGCCACCATCTTAGAACTTTAAAGACACCACATTCAGTCTTGTCATTCCTTTGACTGTGAGTACATTTTGTCATCTTTTGATCACTGTGTGGGTGATAAACATCTGTAATAGTAGTAGATATAAATGTGTATGTCATACCTAAGGCTGGTGCTATGAATCAAAACATGGTGCATTCTGGCAAAAAAATAGTGTAATTGCATAATTATACCATATCATTTTTTTTTCTTTTGTTCATTAATTTAATTTGTTTTGTTCTAAGTTTTCATACACTTGTGTTGTGTCTTTACACTGTACAGTTTCTAATTGAACTGCTTTTCTAAAAGGAGAAGACCACTGGAACCCAGAAATCAAAGAAGAAGCTGAAAGATGAGCTAACCTCCACTGAAGAAAATGAATTAGGTGGCTTTGTGTATCCCTACAATGACCTGCTAGTTTGGGCTGTTTTGATGAAGAGACAGAAAATTGCCATGTTCTTCTGGCAACTTGGGGAAGAGGCTATGGTGAAGGCGGTAATTGCCTGTAAACTATACCGGGCCATGGCACATGAAGCAAAGCAGAGCAATATGGTGGATGACACTTCAGATGAATTAAAGAAATACTCTAAGTATGGGTTGATGCCTCCTGACCTGTTTAAATGTCTACAGTGACCCATTACTTGTGTAACTAACACAATAATGTACACTTCATTCATATTAGAAAATTATTTTTATTCTTATTAATTGTAAATAACACTGAGTACCACTGAATGAGCACAGGTTGTTAGTATTACTTTAGAGGGGTACACTGCATCATATCAGTAATGAGTCCACACAATCAGCTAAGCCATTAGAAAAACTATAGGACCCTTTGCTTTTTACAGACATACAAATGTATAGGCATAATAACCCTGATATACTAAATGAGTAGAGCATACTCACTTTCAAAATACACTTTCACTTATCTTAGTGAATATGGTGAAACAAAGTGAAAATTCACATTGCAAAAAATACCCAATCTTGTGCAAGGATTTTTGCTTATATATGATGGAAGTCAGCACAACATCACCTCATTCACTAAACTGAATGAGGTGATGAATTTTCACTTTGCAAATTCATTTTCATCTAGCTTAGCCAATGAGGTCTTATTAAAGAAAAACAGGAAGTCCGCCTACTAGAGGATTGGACACTGGCATACAAAAAACTGTAGGCCAGCTCTGAATAACCCCTCACACTACCGGCATGCCTCAGTTTTTTGCCAGTGTCCTAGGAGAATGGAAGTATTTTTTACAGTTCTGCTTTTTTTGCTAGAACCTTTTTCTTTGATTTTGATTCTACAATCAAGACTCTTCTCTACATCACTGGAGCTTTGTCTCTCTGATTACTGCTCTCTGGTTCGGCTTTCCTCAGCCTAGCTTTTGAAGTACTGCCTACAGACCCCACCGGACAGAATGTTGCGGGGATAGTCTAGAAGTGAATTTTGGCCACTGGGTTCCATGTAGGGCACTTTACAGACTCTATTCTGATACAAATTATCTGCAGAGTGCTTTCCAGGTCCAGAGCCATTGGCATTGCTTCAGCACTTGCCCTGTCTCTGAATACTCACTTAGTGGGTAGGTCAGTCCGGCTTAATACTGGGAACTACTTCTATATTTGCGTCTGCTTTTCCAACTATTTCATTTTGGAGACTGGAAACATAATGACAAGCTGTTTTCTTCCCCAAAAGGCGTATTAGCCTATTAACAGGGCATTTACCATTGTGCCAGGCGTGGCCATGTCTTCAAAGACCAAAAAGATAAATGGTTGGAAGCCATTTTTAGAGCTCTGTTCTCACTGGCGGGCCCTTCATCTGATTCTGACTATTATGACCTTATTTTGTCCAACCATGTCTGGATGGTCAACATCCCTTAAAAACGGTCTTACTGCTGCCACGGCTGATCCCTTTCTTTAAGGACATATGGAGCAGATGGCTGTAACTTTCCATTTCAGCTGTGATAGTTTACTAGGGGCCTCCCATCTCATTTCTTGAATGTGGCTCACATCAGTTCATATGCATAGGAAACTAGCTGAGCTGCTGGACTGCGGAATCTTTGTGTAAAACATTTTTGATCTCCGGCTCTTTGGAACAGCTCCTGACAACATCCTCAAGAATGCTACTTGTGTCAAGAACATCCATCTTCCTTAGCAGAAGAAGCCTAAAGCCTATGGTAAAGACTGCAAAGACTATTCCCTCCTTATCTGTAAAAAATACTACCAATTTTTGGGGCCTGCTCTTTGGCCTCTCAGCTGCACCTTGGGTGCCACCAAGATGTTGCCTCCTGCACTGGCTCTGCTGCATTCCTGTGGCATCATGATGGTGGGATAATTAGAAGACCTTCTGTTAAGGGAAAAGTCAGTGTTGACTTTCTGACAACATGGAGTTGACTGTACTTATTCTGATGGATTCTGTACCTACAGAAATGGTTCTGGATCATTGGAACCGACTCATTATTTGGAGTAGTTGGGTCTAATCCTGGACACAGTTCAGGCCAGATTGTTCCTTCCACAGGAGGAAAATCAGACACTGCAGTCTCAGATTGGAACACTCCAGTCCAGGATCTGTCCTACTCTCCACTTTTGCATAAGTGTCCTAGGTCTGATTAAAGCCTCATTTGAGACAGTTCCACTTGCCCAGTTTTACTCCACAATGCAACATTCTGTCATCGTGGAACAAGTCTATCCTGTCTCTGGACAGACCAATTCACCTATTATCAAAGACCAGGTTGTCCCTCGCCTAGTGGCTCAGGAATCCAGCTCTGGAGGAGGGGTAGACCTTCCTTTATATCTTTTGGAGGATCCTCATGAGAGATACCACCCTGTCACACTGGGGTAGAGTCCTGGTCACCCTGTCAGTGCAGGAGACTTGGTTGTCAGGGGAGTCTGGTCTGCCAAACAACAGTGTTGGACTATCCTACTTGATGGTCATCCATTCTGGATTCAGTCAGACAGTGCCACATTGGTGGTGTGCATCAGTCATCAGAAGTCTATTTTGTCAGTTGTGTAAATTCCTGGCATAGACAGCTGGCAGGTAGACTTTCCTAACCGGCAACTTCTGAACCTGGGGCAGTGTTCACAACACCTGGAAGTGTTGCAGGACCCGTTTTGCAGGTGGGAGATTCTGGATGTGGGGGAGTGGTCCAAGACCTGTGTTGCAGCTGAACATGGACCTCCTCACCTCCAGGTTCAAAAACAAAGTGGAAAGATTTGTCTCCAAGTACAGGAATTCTCTAGTGGATTTAGTGGAGGCTATGGTGGCTCTGTAGGATCAGTACACCCTTAAACTTGTTTGCTTTGCAGAATCAAACTGGAGGGCATTCAAGCGATCCTCATTGTGCCGAATTGGCCCAGGTGGATGTAGTACCTCAACTTTCGAAAAAGTGCTAGCAAATAGTTGGTGGGCTTTACCAGATCATCAGGCCCTTCTGTCCTGAGGACCAATTTACTATCCTGCTTCCCGATTGCTGACTTTATCAGCATGGCTGTTGAAGCCAAGGTTCTGAGGAAAACAATGCTAAAACCTACAAATTTTACTTCTTCCAAGGTCTATCATCAAATATGGAAGGCATACTTCACTTGGTGTGAGCTTTGGGGCTTCCACACCAGGATTTTCTTAATGGGATGAATTCTCTCCTTCCTGCAGCTGGGTCTGGTCAGCTTTTGAATCTCATCAATTTCAAGGGTCAGGTTTCTGCTCTTTCTTTCCTGTTTTAGAAACAGTTGTCCTCACACTCTCTGAAACATCTGTTCCCCTGTGACTCCATAGGATCTGAATCTAGTACTCTCCATTCTGAACTTGCCAATTAATTCATTAGAAACATCCCTCTCTTTGCTGTCACCCACAAGGACACACAGGGTCCCATAAGGAGGCACCAGCTGTTTGTTCTACCATCTTAAGCAATTGTTTTTTTCTGGATTTTCAATGCTCTTTGAGCTGCAGGCAGTCTCCAGCTCTCTGTTGTTTTCTTGGTGCTGTTAGCCTTTGTTTGCTTTGTTGTCCACCTCAAACTTGAACTGCTTTTGGACATCCTGAAGGACATCCTGTTGTTTTGATCATGCTCTCTGTACTGCTTTCCTACAAAACTGAGGCATGCTGGTATTGGAAAGGGTTACCCTAAGCTGGCCTACAATTTTTTGTTTGGCAGTGTCCAATTCTCTTGTAGGTGGCAGTATAACCTGAGGTTTGGGACATCCTTTTTTTGTGCATGTTTTCTTCCATGTAAGGTCTCTTTTGACTATATTAGTTACTTCTGTTTTGAATTCCTTCTGTTCAATGTGTTACTATTCTAGAAGACCATTTTTTCCCATTAATGACCTGGATTCCGTAAACCTCTTGTTTAGGAAATTAAAAACATATGATGGGGGTTCATTAACCAAGTAGAGTAGAATTGACGTACGGTGGCGTCTCCGTACGTCAAAAGTCGTACGATTAACACTGCTCATGCGCAAATAAAAATACGTGTGGTTGATTACCGCAATTTGTCCAGGTACAATCGTACGACGGTTCAATCATCGGACGAAAAGTTTTGTACGATAATCGTAAGGTGTATGGGCACCTTTAGATGAAGATATTTTAGAGAACATTCATTCAGAAATACAGAAGGTTCATAAGAGTTTACAAACTTTCTTATATAATACTTTTTTTATGAAATGTTTGTGATTCATATATATTGGCATGCCATTATATCATGTGCATGCTCATTATTAATGAAAGGTACAATCATTTAAGTTTTTTTTTTATTTTCCTTAGAGAGTTTGGCCAGCTGGCTTTGGACCTTCTTGAAAAAGCTTTCAAACTGAATGAGCAAATGGCCATGAAACTTCTGACATATGAGCTTAAAAACTGGAGCAACTCAACTTGCCTGAAACTGGCTGTGTCATCTGCTCTGAGGGCCTTTGTGTCTCACACCTGTACACAGATGCTGCTAACAGACATGTGGATGGGCTGCCTAAAAATGAGGAAGAATTCTTGGCTCAAGGTGACATTACTGTATATTTAATCGTTAATCCTTAATCCTTAAATATTCTTTTTGTATTTCTTTTAGTTATTTAGTCTGACCCTGTATTAAAATCCCTTTAAAGGTCATTTTAGGCATTTTTTTGCCACCATTCATCTTGATGTTGGAATTTAAAAGCAAAGCAGAAATGTCTCATGTGCCTCAATCCCAAGATTTCCACCAGTTTGCCAGGTTCTATGTAGATGCTCCCACTCAAAATACGAGGCTGGAACAGGTGGTGGTGAGTTTCATTCTTTATCATGAAGGGGTTATGGCTGTATTTTATACAAGCACATACATACATGTCATTTCTACAGCTGTTCAGTAATATGCAGTATACAGAATTCTTTGAGCATGCATGGGTTGCGGACTGTAGTGCTTTGCTACTATCTTCATTAAAAAAGTAGAACAATGCCCTTTCACTAAAAATAATGCCTATTACATGGTTCTGTGACACAGCTGCTCCAAAATTATATTCTACCAGGTGTCTTCACTATAAAAAAAAAAAAAAAACACAAAAAAACTAAAACCTGATTATTATCTGACATGATAGCAATCTAAATTATTTGGCGGTCTTCATTGTGGTGCATGTTTAACTTTGAGTTGTATTGGCTAGAAAAAAATTGACCAAATTGAAAAAGTGCATATAGTAATTTTTTGGGAAAAACCTATAATTTTTCCTCATAGGTAAGATAGTTAGATATAATAAAATTACCAATGGTTTTTTTGTGATATCTACTGTTTATTTTATCAGCAAAATTCTGATACAGAAAAAGGAGCAAAGGATCCAAGTGATGATGACAAAAGTTTGAGAGCTCAAGGAAACCTTCCGGTAACCAGGAAAGTCTGTGAGTTCTACCGGGCACCTATTGTCAAGTTTTGGTTCCACACTGTAAGTTTACGTGTCCTTAAAAATAAAATAAATATTTAGTTAATGGTTTTGTTTAATTTATAAAATATACACAGTAGATACAGGTAAATTGTGGCAATCATTAGTTAGTTAAGTAGTTATTTTTTAACACTTTCGCTGCCAGAGCCATTTGCATTTTTTGCACACATGTTAAATTGCACATTTTAGGCCTAAAAATGGATTAAAGTCAACCCCCCTCAAACAAAACAAAACTAAATTATTTATTTTCTGAAAGCAAAGACCATGGAAAGTAAAATGGTGTCTGTTGCAACTTTTTATGTCACGTGTTATTAGTGCTCCCCTTGCTAGGATCCTTGTGGAACTTCTTGGTGTGGCTGCCCAATTCCTGCTAGAGGGAGTATTCCTGTGGAATGATTTATTAGTACACATGCATGGCTTCTGAAGACCCTGCATTAGGAACGAACACCTATTGACTACCCTGCAGTGGTTCTGTTGCCATGCCTCTCAGATGTGTGTGGTTGCTTTGTCCTCTGGTGTCACTGGAGATTGCTGTTCTAAAGTGTAGTGGTCTAAAGTGTAGTTGTCAGCCAATAGGTTATTAGGAACTTGTTGCTCTCCCTGTAAATTGGGATTGGGGGAAGGGATACCCTACTGCCCCCTCTTTCCATTATTATTCTCTTTTCCATCGCTGCCTTTATTATATATACCATGGATTATCTACCATGCAAGCAGTGGCGTAACAATAGCCATAGCGACCCAGGCGGCCGCTATGGGGCCCGGCCAGGACACCCCCCTGATGCCGTGCAGGCCGCCTGGGTCGCTATGGGTTCGAACGCACCGCTGTTCAGATCACCGTGATCTGTGCAGCGCTGCGTTCTTCTCCATTGCCACTACTGAGTCAATGAGATTCAGCAGCGGCGGTGGAGAAGGCTGGGCGTGGTGGGGAGGAGGAGGCGGGGCCCAGGGGGGTCAGCATCAGAGAAGGAGGCGGGGCCGGTGACGGAGGAGGGAAGACGGAGGAAGAAGAGGCGGACAGGTAAGGAGTGTGACCAGCCCACCTGCAGGGTCATCCTCAGGTGAGCTATGTGGGCTCTTCAAGGGGTGTAACTAGAAATCACAGGGCCCCATACAAAATTTTGCTATGAGGCCCTGTGATTTCTAGTTACGCCCCTGCATGCATGGATCACGTCATGAACTCAAACTTTATTTTAAGCTCAGGATACATGTACCCCACTTCACCACAAGTTCAGGGTTTAAAGCTCACAGCATGTTGGTACTGCGGGCCTGGAGTGGAAGGAGTAAGGTTGTTGTTGTTGTTTTCTGCCTGTTTTTGTTATTGTTCTGATGTAATTTTATAATTATGGTTCTATGCTGGAGTGCAATGAAGCTGGCTGAGCATAAGGCCTGCCTATGCTCTTTTGTATAATTCTTCTATGCTGGACACTCAATTATTTAACATTCTCTTATATGCTGTTTAGATATCACTTGCCAATTAGTACCTGCTATAATGGGTACACCTAATATTAAATTCAAAGGTAAAGTGTTTCCCGGTATTCGGCTCCCTAAAAAAGCACAAACCTCACATCATGCTACCTCAGAGACCTATTTATAGGGAGCAAAAATGTTGACTCTAAAAAGGCCTTTAGTTTCCTACGCATTTCATGAGACCTATTTTGTATATTCACGAGGGGGGGCACCTTCTGATTTCCAAATCTCTGAATATTATGTTATTTTGACACTCTAATATCTTAACAAATTCTGTGCTACATGTAATGTCTATATTCCTCCACTATTCGATATCACTATATTGAAAAACTCTATGGTTAAAGCTCTGAAGATAGCTAGAGGTCACATGTTGACAAGATTTTTTTTTTTTTTTTGCGGTTCTAGACCTCAAATAATAGAATGGCTAGCACCTGTATATACCCATCTGCCCTGAACAATTGGTGTTCGGATTTTGGGACCTCTGGCAGTGGAAACATCCGCAAAATAGAGTATTCATGCCACTTGGAACCCACCACACTCTTTCTTGGTTAGATATGATGTTCTCCAGTGCCGAAATTCTTCCCCAGGTTGCTCAAATGTATTATCTACTCCAGGCTAGCTTGGACCACTCTTTTCTAGAACTTATATTAAATGTCACACAAACAAAAGGTTTGAGAGCTTGGTGAATGGGGTCCCTGTGGCTCACTGACTGTATGCTGAGCGCACATCTGAGGAGATTAAGTGGGAAGCATTAAAGGGGGTATTTTATATTTGCTGTAAACATAGTACAAAAGCTTGCAAGATGAAGACCATGAAGCTTGAAATTAGCACTGAGGTGGAATACCCATACACTGAGGATGCCCCCTCTGAAATCTACCACTAACTGAATGCACTCAGAGAAAATTTCTGGACTCCTCCTTTACTTCAGAGGAACTGGCTATTTTCTTTCTCTTTAAACGCAAGACTCCAGGCTTGGATGGCTATCCTACGGAGAGTTATCTGATATACAACAATAAACTTATTCCCTGCTTTCTGACTCTTTGGGGTTGATTTACTAACCTTATAAACACACCACGAACATGTATACACCTCTGTAGTGTGTTCCCTCTCAGCATGATCTATGGGTGGAATCTAAACACCTTTGTAGTGTGTACACACCCAGCAGGTGTGTTGTGCAAAGCCAAGCATGAATTTGCAAGGTCATGTTGTGTAAATTAGCTCTATGTTGTGTTGCTTGCGTTGATGAATGCAGGAATGTAAATGCATGAGCTAACCATTTTTGTCTAAACTGTGAAGCAGCATTATATATGCATCATGTGCATGATTTTTCCATATATGGCATTAGTGGAAATATGCTTTTAGAGACTTTTTGGTTGATAAATACGTTTTGCTGTGTAAAAATCACACGCACCAAGTGCGTGCGTGTGTTTAGGTTAGTAAATCACCCCCTTTGTGTTCATGAAAATGGCATTCTTTTACTATCTTGGCAAGAGGACCTAATTTTTTAGATACCCAAGCTAAAGAAAGACCCTCTGCTTTGGGGATCTTATTGACCAATTCCATTGCATCTATGCTGATGTGAAAATCCTGATTAAAATATTGGGCCTCATATTACATTCTGTAATCCATATCCTCACTAATTTGGAAAAAAACATTTTCATACCTGATTGTGCAATGAATATTAGCATGCTGAGATTTTTCACCAATCTTTATTGCTTAAATTACCCCCAGGCCAAGAGCCCTTATTGTACTAGACACACATACTGTAAATCGTTTAAATCTGTTAATATATGACTCAGACACTAGGTAAATTTGGTTTGGGCTCCATGTTTATAAGTCAGATTAAAATTCTATACAATACACCAACAGGTTAACAATTTAATTATTGATCCCTTTCTATACAGAGGAGCACAAGACAGGGGTGCCATTTGTCTCTCGTTCTGCCCACCCTGGCTATTGAGCCGAATTGCTTAGGGCGACCCCATATATTCAAGTACTTACCATTGGTACATTGGGAGAAAGGGTATCCGTTTATGTGGATTACATTTTTATGTACTTTACCAATGCTAAAAACTAATTAGTTACAGTCTTAGATTCAATAAAAAAATTGTAGTGTATTTGGGATTGACAGTAAATTGGAGCAATTCCACTATTTTTTCCTATGGACACTAGTAAGGAACAGGGTCTTGGTCACACTTTTAGCTGGCCAATATGTTTTGATATTTTGGAGTTAGTATCCAGCTGCCGATATCAAACTGTTACTAACAACCTAAATCTACTTATAGTATAAATATAAAGATCAAATAACTGTTTGGAGGAAAATACTATTAAATGTGATAGATATTTAAAATGTTTTTTTTTCTCTATATTTGTATCAATTTTATTGCATTCCCTAGAATTTATACCTAAGGCCAAGTTTGGGGAGATTGATGCAACACTTTCCTTGTTTCTCTGGGGCACTAGACCACCCGGATTCTCCTTAACTACACTGCAGTTACCAACCACACAGTATGGTTCAGCATTACCTAATATACATTTGTATTATTATACCTACTCATAAGTGGTTGATCTCTAATCTGAAAACCGCAGCCACAGCAACAAATTTGGAAAATCTGGCCAGACTGGGTTGACACCACAAACACTTGAGAATCATAAGGGAGCTTGCCTCTTTTTATGCCTATTTATTGCCTTCCATACAAACATTATAACACCTCACATGCATTCATAAGCCAAAAAAAATCAAAGACTCATGTAAAAGAAGAGCAAGGATAGTTTAATTGTAAATACTGTAAATACTGCAATATTGTACACATCACATTAAAACCCTTAGCTGTTTAGTGTTGAGTTAAGTTTTATTTATTGGTTTTAGAATAGTGAGCGCTATGGGTCTCCTGGAGTGAAGTGAGAATCCAACAATGACTTATTAAATAAGTGGTATAAAAATATATATGAATATCTCTAAGTGAACATCTTATAATGTGAAATAAAAATTGCTGAAGTGATATGTGAATAAACAAAACAAAACAAAAATCAACAATGTAAATCAACTAATAAAATTGCTTAAATATAAATAAACAAATAAATCTTCAATAAACCGTGTGTCCATGATTTTTCCTCTGATTTTTTCTGTATTACAGTGTATATTAAATAAACCTTTCGGATAAAACCCTAGCCGGTTTTTCTACACAATCACAAGTTATTGTATGATTATCTACACTCATTTTATTTATTCTTCCACTTTTTTGGAATATTGAACAATAAACAATAAAACAAAGATCTATTATTTGGTTATACTTCACGGTTGATATTAATGCATACCCATAATTCAATACTATATTATATTGTTCTGACAATGTCGCTATACAATTTTAAACATGTAAAAATAATGTAAAAAATAATGTTAAAAATAATTGCAGTGTTGTATTAAATTTGATGGAATGGATAAAATAAAAATCAAGAGGATAATGATAGCTGAGGGAAGAAAGAAAACAGGGGCAAATAAAATGTAATACATTTATTAACAATTTCCTAACAGTACTTTCCCCAGAAGTGTACATTTTGATTCACAAGCGTTTTGTGCAGATATATGTGTAATCTTATAGTTAATTAATGGATTGGATCAATGGACAACAATGTCAGGTTATCTAACTTAATAAATGATCAACCTAACATAATAACAAATTGTGAATGAAAATACAGCTACTACTGCAAGTATGAGTATAGTTAAACAAGATAACAAAATGAATCCCACAACCAAAGTTCAGCATTGATTAATGTTGTTAATAATTTCCTGCATCTTAAGGGAGTTTGTGATTGTCAGTGCCCCTAGTTGCCCCTAGAGGAGGTCAGTGGAAGTGATGTTTCCACGCAGTGCTGGAATCAACCTAACAGAACAGCTACTGCACAGGAGACCGGGGCCACTCAGAAGACTGAGGGCATGGGTGCTATACTCTAGCAAAGTCCCCGTTACACATTTTTTTACAGGAAAGCAGCATTTGACACTGTTCAAAAGATAACCATAGGATGACATCTATTTCTATAATGTGCGCCAGAGTTTTCTTGCACCTACACATTTTGTATTTCATCAAACCAACTGTTTATTTGACACTCTATATAGTCTATTGCTTTTGCTCAAAATTGTGCTGTGATACATTGGCTGAAATAAGGAGTCAGATTTTTGAACGATGAGTTCTTTTTATTATTATATACCTGAGTTATGTGAGTAATAATGTCCTACATTATAATAATGTCCTCTTTAATGATGCCTTTGACCTTTATTCGCAGGTGGCATACCTGCTTTTTCTCATACTATTTACTTATGTAGTGTTGGTGAAGATGGAGCCAGTACCCAGTGTTCAGGAGTGGCTGGTCATTCTTTACATGTTTACCAATGGTATTGAGAAGGTCAGAGAGGTGAGTTTTTAAGAAACACCTGAAATATTAACTATTAATAACACTTTGTCCTTGTATGGGATTCCACTTAGAAAAAACTGTTATGTTACATGATGTCCTACTATAATTCAGCACAGTTTGTGTACCAGTGCCCTGGGCTTTAATGAGCAGCAATAGAAAAATCTCAAAAAGTTGAGCATTAGCTGTAATTTTTAATATATGTCTTCTGGATTCTTTTTATCCTTTATGTGATCATATCTTTTTCATAGCCATGTTGTCATTTGTAGAGTAAAATTACCTAATCACTAAACATTAAAGAAACTATAGGGGCCACTCTTTGGGAGCCTTATTATCGCAATAGCTTTGTCTCACAAAGGGCCTGTAAAGACTTTGTGGAGCTGAACATTAATACTGAACTCTCTGGATCGGCTGAGCCGAACCTCCAGCAGGCTGCGCGCTGCTGTTTGGGCTATTCTTATAGATGCCGAACAGCAGTGAGTGAATAGCCGTATGCCGCTGAGCGGCATTCGGCTCGGCTGTTCTGCTCGGTAGTAAACTAGCATTGTGCCCGTCCTCTGCTGATGGACCTGATTAAGAACTGCAGCAGAGGGCGGGTACAATGCTAGTTTACTATTGGCTATTGCAAATTGAAATAGCCAATAGGAATCTAGCAATGCATTCCAATGGGCAAAAAAAATAAAATATTTTTTTTCTATTCTGACACGGCTCCGTGTCAGAATTAAAAAAAAAGGAACAGCAGTGTTTCTTTCCTTGGCGGCCGGGAGCGGGAGACTCCTGGAGCGCCAGGGATAGTTAGCTGTCTGGATATCAGTGTCCCTGGTTAACAGGTAACCAGGGACGCTGATCTCTCTGCAAGTGGCCTGAGCCAGCCGTAAGATCACGGCTGGCTCCGCCCAGCTGTCAGAAGCAGGCTTTCGGCTTTCAGTGCGGCTCAGCCGAGCCGAGGCATATGCCTTCGGCTCGACATTAAAAAAAAAAAGAAAAAGTTTTTAGTTACATAGTTAGTTTGAAAAAAGTCAATTGAGTTCAACAAAATGTTTTTAAAAAAGGATAAAAGTTCAAAAAATATATATTTAATACACAAATTAGAAGAGTGATGAATACTCCCAAAATAAACTGAAATCCCAGACATATGGTATACCCTATAAATCAGGAAAATTTGAATTTACTATGAATTACTCTCTGTTAGCTACACTAATTATATACACATTATTATTGCCAAAACTGTGAAAAAAAAGTCTGAAAAAATGTTTTTTTTGCACTTTTTTTTAAAATGAGCATTTATATATGCATATATCACTTCAAATTAAAATTCAGATTTGTCCTTTAAAAAATGGTATATAATATGTGTAGGTGCAATAAATGAAGAAAGATGGAAATTATGGTTAAACAAACACATAGCAAAAATGGCAAAATTGCTCCGGTCCCCATGAACGAAAACATTTTCTAAAGCTGTGTCACTAAGGGGTTAATCAGGTCAATTGAGCATGCCTGGGTTTTTCTGTCAATTTGCAAGTTGTGTTTATTTGTAGAGGCTTTTTTTTATACCTTTCAGCACATTCAGCATCTGTTTGCAAGTAGACTCTGAAACGTTTTGAGTTAATTTTGCAAAGGTGTTCATTTTAGATGTTATCAGGTAATTGGTATGAGCTGTTACTGTATAATGTCTGTGTTCCATTCTTATCACTAGGATCGTACACAGAATAATTGGTTATATTATGATGCAGGACTTCCTGGTGCCCATGCTTGTGCACATACTTATTAAACCACCCCTTTAGGGCTAATACATGTTCACAACGTGTTCTCAGTCAGTTTGTTTCTTTAGTAAATAAAGTGTGACATTATGTGTCTGCATAGTAGTAAAAAGTGTGTGAATTCTGTGCTAATATATTATTGCGTGGTTGCCAATGCTATTTGAAGTAGATTTAATTAAATAGAGGGAGTGTTTTCTAAGTGATTTCTTTAGTTCACTAAATGTTTCACTTTTTAATAGCTTAAACAAAGAGGATTTTTGATGGGTTTACAAAATATAACTACTGGGGCTAATGATAGTTCTGGTCGTATGACAAAATCTGTGTTCATATATTTCCATAATTAGGATGAGTAATAAGTCATGCAGAGTACTTTCCGCTCTAAGAATATTAGAGGTTGCAGAGGTCACAGAGAAATTCCATCACTGTTGGCTTTTTACAGATCTATGAACTTAGATTTGACTTTGGATTTTTTCTTTTTTGGTTCACAGTAAGGGTTTACAGTATATATTATTATGTACAGTTTCAATTTGAAACATGTACTATGAGATGATTTTTATTGCCACACATGTTTTAGCTTTACTGATAAAAATTAAAGCCTTTCAATTAGGGATGTTACTGATTAAAAGTTTTGTGTTCGATTAATCGAAATTCTTTTTAATCGATTAATTTCGATTTATAGTAACGCACGTACAGATCCAACTACATTGGCCTATACACATACAGCACAGCAATGAAGTAATAAAATGAACTAGGATCACACTAATCCAGCACGTTATTAATCTCACGTGCCCCACTCAATATGGCCGCCGCTTGAGTGGGGCAACTCAGAATAATAACGTGCTGGATTAGTGTGATCCTAGTTCATTTGCTGTGCTGTATGTGTATAGGCCAATGCCTTGGCTGGCGCTCGTGCAGAAAGCTTCAAAAAAAATTTAATGGATCAAAAATTTTTTAATCGATCAAAAAGATTAACGATTTATCGAGAAATTAATTGTTAATTTGCACAGCCCTACTTTCAATATAAGCAAAGAGACCAGACTCAAGTGACAACATTGTATTCCAAATATTAGCAATGGCATTACTACTCCTAAAATATAAGCATGAACGTCATTCTATCATTTTAAAGTGACTTGTAACTTGAAAGTGCCACTTCAGTTTAACAGTAAATCAATAACATGGAAGTGGTTGAAAAAGGTCTTTCGAAATGTAAAGTTTGAGCACCAGCTGTAAACCAAACCATTCCATTTCATAACTTGAAAGTGACACTAAACTCAATAGTTAGATCCTAAAAATGCATTCAAGTACTTTAACTATTAACAAAAAAATTATCTTATTTGTGTATCACTCAGCTGTAGATCCTCAAATCATCTCTGAATTGGTGCTGACACTGTCCTTCCTTCTGGAGGGTGGCTACTTTTGTTCCCCATGGTCCCTGTGTGTGTTGTAAAGTAGTCACCGCTCCAAGCTCAGTCCCGTTATGGACTACAATCTCAATACAAATTAGTAAACTAAACATGAGATTGTAGTCCATCACAGGAGTAAGCTTGGAACGGTGACTACTTTACAACACACACAGGGACCATGGGGAACAAAAGTAGCCACCCTCCAGAAGGAAGGACAGTGTCAGCACCAACTCAGAGATAATTTGAGGGTCTACAGCTGAGTGATATACAAAAAGGATACAATTTTGTTATTGTGTACTGCTTTTTCATGTAATTAGACAAGTGGATTATAATGGGGTATATTACACTGTAATGTTCCCTATTATAATCTATTTCTCTAATTAATTTATTACAGACAGGCCTCTGTTCTATCAAAGTTTGAGACTACGTCAGAATGTGTGACCAGTGACGTGGTCACACATTTTAACGTAATCTCGCCCAGTTTTTCGGCGGTGGAATAGGTGAAGCATTCCAACACTTTCTCCGCTGTTCCAGGGCAGATCGGCATCGCAACTTTAACTTTGATCTTTTCACATGTTATGCATTAGGAATGCTGATATTTTTGGCATACCTGCTTATCCTCACCTTTCTTCTCTCTTTAGGTTTTTATGTCTGAACCTGGAAAATTCAGTCAGAAAATCAAAGTGTGGCTTCATGAATACTGGAATCTGATAGACTCCATTGCAATTATTTTATTTGTAATTGGCTTTGCCTTGCGCTGGGCTGACCCACCTCTCCAAACTGCAGGGAGGATAATCTACTCTCTGGATATCATATTTTGGTACACACAACTCCTAGATTTTTTTGCAGTAAACCAGCAGGCTGGACCTTACATAACTATGATTGGAAAGATGGTAAGTGTTAAATATATGAGTAAGTTACATCATATGTACATTTACAAAAAAATGCCAGTGTTTGGGGTATATCAGCATTTCGAAAGTAAGATTCTTATCTGTGTAGATCCTGACTTGTAAACCTTAGCTTCTTGATTGTGTTCTCTATCTAGTATTGTATGGCCATAATTTAGCTCTAACGGAGGTTGTTACATTTTTAAATAGGGCCGTAGTGTCATCCCATATGACCCATACAGCTGGTGCATACGTTCTCCCCAGTAATGTATGGCCATCATTTAGTACTATTAGGAGTTGTACAGGTGCAACAGATACATTTGCAGCATAACATTTGTAATTAAGGTCGTAGAATGACCCATACCACTGGTGCTTACTTTCTACTGCACGCTGAGAAGCATATATAAACCTTACCCACACTTCTTAACAATATTTCAGCTTGTATACAGCAAATATTTGGTGCCCAAACCATGTAGAACTATAAAGTGTGGATCTTCCAGATGCTCTGTGGCACAAGCAAACATTTTTTTAAATGTTTGCATGAATACAAGCCATTCTCTGATTGGATGAGGGGCAGTGACATCATCATCAGCCTCTCATCCAATCATAGAATGCCTTGTATTCACTGATAAATTTACTGGCCATTTTCCGATTGGACCCTGTTTTTAAAGCAGAGCAGAAGCCACTCAGCAATATAAAGGACATGGAAGATTGCTGTAAAGCACTGCAGTATATCAGGCTGCTACAGTGCTTTACAAGATCCTCGACAGACAATCAGGTATGTATACTTATGTTGGGACTCTAAGCATGTTGGTTGGGATTTTTCACACACACACACAAATATATTTATATATATATATATATATCAGGGGTGTGGAATTCCTATCGCCCGACGCCCGGGACATGCAGTTTC
>NW_017307225.1:279502-297811 GCF_000935625.1 Nanorana parkeri
ATATATATATATATATTGCCATCTGTGATTTTGGCGGAGATTTTCCCTTTTACCTGCCTGGTGAAACCATTGATGATGGGATAGTAACTAAAGGGAGATCTATCTAATGTTGCCATGTATAGCCAGTGAAAACACAATAGGGGTTTTAGCCTTGCCCCACTTCATTCAGTATGGACTGGGCTAACACTTTAAAGCATTTTTAAATAAAATCAGACAACCCCTTCATTTCGAAAGTAAAGTCCAGCACTTGGGTCTCACCACTGCTATACATTTAATCACTATTGAAGGTGGTTTCAATTTTTTTTTTTTTAGCTGCAAGTGGAATATCTTCTTTAGGTCAGTACTTTCTACTGTATACATTTTTGTGTGTGCCTAGGTGATATAGATTCTCTGAAGGGAATTTATCAAAACTGGAACAGACAAAATCTGGAGCAGCTGTGCATGGCAACCAATCAGCTTCTCTCTCTCATTTTCAAATCTTAACTGAACAAACTGTGCCATGCACAGCTTCTCCATATTCCGTCTGCTCCAGTTTTGATGAATTCCTTCCTCTGTGTTTCAAATGTTACAGTATTTTTGGAGCCGGAAATTGATCAACCCTATAATATGCAATTATAAATACTTGGTTCTAGTTGAAGTTACTATAAAAGCAGAATAGCTTAGTATTAATGCTGGCCATATACTTCTATTTCAGCCAGGATGACTTTTTCAATTAACTTTTGGTGGAGGAGCCAGGCTCAAAATTGTTAGCCAAAGAGTGCCTGCAGGCAATCAGCTATGGCAGGTACTGGCTGTCAAAACACAATAGCCAACAGCGGAGATGCAACATCCACGCTTTTTTGCATGGAAGGGGGAATCAAGCTTTTTTCCTATTAAGCACACAGGACTGAACACAAATAAAGTTGAGTGTATGTCTAGCCTAAGTGAAAGTAAGGAATGACTATATCACTGTGTTTATAAAATCATAGCCATCCATTAGTGGCTTATTATTATATTACTTATTTAGAGCACATAATTTTTGAACAATTTCAGTATTGCTTATAATAATCTTTACCTAATCTTTCTTTTCAATGTTTGTATTTAGACTTCAAATATGTTTGGCATTGTGATTATTATGGCCATTGTGCTGTTGGCCTTTGGAGTAGCAAGAAAAGCGATTCTTTTCCCATCAGAGCCTCCTTCCTGGACTCTGGCCCGAGATATTGTGTTTGAGCCATATTGGATGATGTTTGGTGAAGTATATGCTTCCGATATAGATGGTAAGACTAAGATACAAATACTGTGAAGTATGAAACATGGATTTTTCTCTGCTATATATAGGATCTCTTAGGCTTCATTCACAGTTGTGCTTTTGCGTTTAGATTATCTAAAAGCAGGAGCAATTATCTGGAAAGTATAAACAAAGTTTATGCTTCCCAGATTACTTTTTCCTGTGTTTAGTTCCTGCTATTAGTTCCTGCGTTAGTTTGTGCTATAAAGCAGATTTAATCATATTTAGTCATGTTTAGCTGAGTTCAGATCGTATAGATTAAAGTTTAGAGTTTCTAACCACATTCTGGATGACCATAAGTCTAGTTTCTCTAATTATATTTCTCTAAATGCAGCCAAATAAAACAGCCCTTAATGCAGACAAACTCAACCTGGTTCAAACCTGAGTTTCTCCGAACCCGGAAGTGCCATTGGGCCACTCACAAATAGGCTGGACATAAGCAAAGGGGTGGGATGCTTGTGCTGACATCATTGACCTTATAAGGTCACATGGCCATATTAGTTCAGTGTAATTGACCAAATATAGCCCTGTGGCCATATAAGGTGAATTACCTCACAGAATCCTGCCCCTTTGCTTATGTTCAGCTACAGACCGGGAATACCCTGGCCACAGCTGATTGGATGGCCTCGGAAGGAGGTTCCTTTCACGATCAGAGGAGCTCAGGTTTGGACTCAATCCAAACCTTAGCTCATCCCTACACTGTAAGTGTCAATGGTGCCTTAACTACTACTAGAAATATATATCTAATACATATTACATCATATTATATCGTAAGTGCTCGATTTACTAAAGGAGTGGGCTTGATTAACTAAAGTAAATAAGTTGAAGCTTACCTCAGTCAACCATTAATTTCCTCATACAAATCCTGTTTTTTTGCCTTTATAAGTGATTGGGGATTGAACAGAGGTTCACCTTTATTTACTAACATTCACTTTGCAAAGTGAAAATATGCCTTTTTAAGTGAACAGCCTCTATTCAATAAATCAACACCAAAGTGTGTATAACAATATAAGAATGAATAGTGGATATGTAAGTATTAGGTGAATATTACTTTTCTCTTGTGTTATTGTGTAGTTGCCTTCCTGACTTAGCAGGGTCCTTTGTGTAGTTATTACATTATAGCTCAGGAAAGGTTTGGTGGCATTTGCTAGATACAGCTTCTGCTTGTCTGCTCTGCACTACTGAGTTCATAGTGCTTATTTTGTCTTCTAGTGCCTCACTTAGAAAGTGGTTAGTCAGAATATCATTGGAGCAAAGAGGGCACTTTAAATGTTTTCATATTATTCAGTATACTCACTAATTTGAAGGAGATTTGGAGCAGCTAGTTACATTAATCAAAAATCCCCAATCCTCTTTAATGCTGTATTGTTCCCTGTGAAAATGTAATTGCAAAACCACTTAAGCAAATTGATTGTTGGATCATCTGCTACCTACTTTTACCCTTGCCAATGTATAGTTTAACCACTTGACGTTTTTTTATATTTCAAGGACCCTTTTGGTGAGATCTTTGTACTTGAGCTCCTGGTTCTGCATACATGCTGTGGTCATTGTGGGGGGGAGGGGTTTGTTCCTACTATTTATTTTTAAAGTCATTCTGTGCAGACTGCAAGAGAAGGTGTGGTAACATGCAAAAGTGGATGTCACAATTGTGAAATATGTCCGGGAGATGTTGCCGGTGGAGTATTCAAGACATATAAGAAGGCAGAGGCAGAATCAGTCCACCAATTACATCTAAACCTGAAAGAAAACAGTTTAGGGTGGACTGTCCCTTTAAAGTGTGTTTATAGCCCAAACTTTTTTCTCTTTTTAGTTTTGGATAGTGCAGGAGGATCAGAGCCCCTGTTAGGTTTCACTGCTGTCCAGGGCTTCATTAGCGAGCTTTCCTCATACTCACTTTCCCTTTTTGCCAGATAGGAAATTAGGTAAACTCTCCAACATAGAGATAGGAGTAAATATGTTTTTGTTCAAGTTAAGCAGAGGAAGGCAAAACATTGCGCTGTTAAGAAATTGCCTATTGTTAAATCATTAGCATGTCAGTTATTGCTTTTTTTTGTCAAGATTTTGCCTTTTTTTGGGATATTTGTTATGATTTTTCTGGATCTATTCTTGTCCAATTTTATCCTCAAATAACCTCTTCCAAAGATCACTTTTTATGTGAATTTTCACCCATTTTGTTACCATTTCCCTACATCTATAAGACAGTGAACATTGTTACTTTGGAGAAAAACGTGCCAGTTTTTTTCTCTATGTTAAATTAGAAAAACATGTTGCTAAAAACAAACCCGTTTAAGGACACTGTAGAGGTGTGAGAATAATAATGCTTTATATTTGGACTTTACAAAAAAATTCAAATTATGACCATTTTCTCCTGATTTCTTCCCACTTTATTTTAGTTTCATAGGCTTTTTAAATTAAGGGGAAACAGCCCACACAAAGGTTATAAAATCCAGTGTAATTAGCAGTTAGAAAATTAATTCCTGTTTATGCTATTTGAAATGATTCAGTACATTTTGATTGAGAATAAATGTTCTGCATTACATGATCCACTACTGCACCAAAATTCATATGCATTGATCATTCTGCATATTTGCTGCCTGCCCTGTACAGCCTGCTTACCAATAATGCCCATTTAAAGTCTTATTAAAATTACATGATCTAACAAGCAATTACAGAGCTTTAAACCAACCCCTTACTGACATCTGTAACTGCAAGTACTGTGTCATTTATCTTCAAAGATCACAACCAAAACTTTAAAGTTGGGTTTTATCAGCAGTTTTTAACAGCTTACAGCACCGTCTGTTTGTTTATATTAGAAGACTAACAGGCTGCTAAGTGCGCTCTGCCAGGGAAATCCAGGCTCATGTCACACTAGCGATCCTGTCACTAGAGAGATTTAGCCAGTGATAGGTTCGCTAGAAAATCCAAGGAGGACACATACCTGCTTTTTGGGTGTTGCTCTCTTGCCAGCTGCAAAACCTTGCTTCTCTAGCCATCGAAGGAGACATCCATGGAAGCAGATAAGTGTTTTCACGCCTTGTTGTGTCTTCCAAAGTGATTGATTTGGTACTGGGGAATGAAATCACCAGTGAGATTATCTCAAGTGTGACATGATTCGAAGGGGATATGAGCTATAATTTCAGTGCCTTTGTTGTGAATTTAAAGATTAATTTCTCCATAGTGGCAACAGCTACATTACATGGTTAATGATCACTTGTTTTCTGCTACTTGTTAAGAATATATACGTATTTTATGCCCATAGTCTGTGCACAGGTGCACTTTAAAGACCTAGAGGGCCTTCCATGTCAATAGAAAGAAAGAAGCAGAAGCTTAGAGAGTTTAGTTCAAAGAGACTAGCTTAGTGAGGGCTGCTTGTAATTTCCAATTTTTACTTAACTTCTGATCACACATTTATTTTACCAGCCTTTAGGAATCCGTAGGATGCTTCTGGATACTAATGGAGTCACTGAGTAGAATGGCCCTGATTAATGCCTAAAATTGGAAACTTTAGTAAATTAGACATGTGCATATTCTGGGCTCCAAACATAACCTTTCTGATGAAGATGGATTAGAAAATGTTGGTTTAGCTTAGACACGATGATCATCTAAAAACTGTCATAATGATCCTGCTTGTCTAAATAACCATTTTATATTGTTTTTTTCAAGCTTGTGAAGAAGATCCAGACTGTCCACCTGGCTCATTCATCACGCCATTCCTTCAAGCTGTCTACCTCTTTATTCAGTACATCATCATGGTCAATCTGCTAATTTCCTTTTTTAAGTAGGTACAGGAGGAGTGCTAAAGTGGGCTCAAATCTTGGGGATTAATAGTTGGTCTTCATATAAATCTGAAGCTTAATACTGCAGGGATGGTTTCCCAATTTTCTAGTAAGCAAGCAATAAAATCTGTCTGAAATGTTGTGCTGCTTTATTATTCTATAAGCAAACATTTTCCCTTATGGCTCATAAACACACTTCCTTTGGGTTTGCACTGAGTTCTCTCCACCTCATTTTACATGGATTCAACTGTAAAATTCACAAATTAATGCAGTTATGTATTTAGTAAGAAATCATTAAATTCGTTTTATTTTAAAGCAAGCAGTGTAAGTACCAAAATTTTGATCTTGTATTAGCTTCTTACAATCCCCTGTACAGCAGCATTTAGACTGGGGGAGAAAGAAGCAGCACAAGGAACCAGTCAATTGTGCTGCAGTGCCAGGAGTATGCTGATAGGAGGAGAGAGAAGAGTAATAGAGAGATGGGTTCATCAGTGTGCTGCTTCTTTCACTATCAGTGAAAGAGTAGGGGCAGGTGTAAGTGTTACTGATCTGCAGCAGAGTAAAATCAGTTGTCCGCTCATTCTTCTAATCTTTACTTTTTGAAATAATGACTTGGAACAAGCATGCAATAAGTGAAGTCAATATAAGTTAAGAACTGTTGATCTGCATGCCAATTCCAAGTCAGTGACTCCAAAGGGAGAGGAAACAGATGATAAACTGCACAGCAAAGCAACTTGTATTTTCAGACTGAGAGGTCATCTATGACAGTCTACTCGTTTCTCTCAGCCAAAGTTTACTTTAAGGATCTGTTATCCCTTTTTAAAGTTCTGTGTTCCTGCTCTGTGACATGTACGTTAGTTGTTAGTAGTGTGCCTGCCCCTTGTTGAATTTGGTTTTACATTATTATTAATCTCTTAGCCAAGTAGGTTTTGTGAAAATAAAACTGCCTTGAAATATAAAGATAAACACTTGGATTTGTTATTTTATTTCCATTTAGTAATGTGTATCTGGAGATGAAATCCATCTCTCACAAGCTGTGGAAATATAACCGCTACCGATACATCATGACATATCACGAGAAGCCATGGCTACCTCCTCCACTGATCTTACTGAGCCATATTTATTTACTTGTCAACCATCTTTGCCATCGTCGCTCTCACAGTGAGAATGACCAGGATGAAGGAGACTTTGGACTGAGTAAGTAGATCTTTTCTGGAAATCTTTCAAACTTTGCAAATATTATTTACAAACATAGACATGGCAGAATGGTTCCTTTTGGCCCTCCAGCCTAAAGTAAAGACCCCACAATATATATACTACTATGGGTAGGAGATTGATTGTACAGAACAAACCAGCTGCCTGCCTTGCATAGGCCAAAAGTATGTCAGCATGGCAATGGGCATGCACATTAAGCAGTACAGGTATGTGGGTTTGACCAATCTTTTCCCTCAACATACTAGTATTCTTCCTCCAAGCCTGAAGGGAAAGAACCATTCCTGTGATAGCATAAATAGGTGTTAGGAGTTTGAAAAGAGATTACAAGAAATGTACCATTGCAGAAAAGTGTATGCAATAAGCCCAACTAGTAGATATTGTATAGATAAAAGTGTCTACTATTTATAGGGAAAAATGTCTAATGCGTATGTTAAACTCCATTCCTGTAACTCACACTCTTGTGGGCCACCCTCCTTTGCCTTCTGGATTTCTGAACCAAAGAAATTGATTTCCTATGAAAAAATCACCTAAGAGAGGAGGACAGCTTTTCAGAAACAGGCTTTATTATAGTCTAGGGGGCTGGATGGGACCGCTGGGGAGGAGAAAGACAGCAACTCCTCTTGAGTTGACTTCTGAGGTTACTTTATTGTCTGGCGGGTGAGAGGGGTGTAACAAACTTTGTTTTCAGACTGATATTTTCTGAATGAGTTTATACCTCTGTAAATACAGTATATGTTTCAGTGTGGCACAATGCTTGACTACTGCAGTTTGGTTTTCTGTAAGCAGACCGTGTTGTTGTTTGTTTATTTGAAAATGTAAAAAAATTCAATAAACAGTAACCGATTAAAGAAAAATTGAGAATATTTTGCAACCTGATGGACAGAAAGTGAATCATGTAGATAAAATTGCTCTCATTGAGAACTATGGTTTCCATATGGCCTTGCCGCAGTACCAGATTTTAGCAGCAGATAGCAATGCAGATGAAGCTAAACAATGCTGCTCCTGGTTTTAGTTAAATCCAGGAGCTTCCGGATATAAAGTTGTTGCATGATATATTATATAGAAAAAAAAATAATAATAATAATAATTATTATTATACAGGATTTATATAGCACCAATAGTTTGCACAGCGCTTTACAATATAAGGAAGACATTACAGTCACAATACAATTCAAGACAAGATGGTAAGGAGGGCCCTGCCCATGAGGGCTTACAATCTAAAAGATTACACTCACACTGGAAATTGCAATTAATCTGAAAGTGAAAAGAGGCACATGCTTTGTATATAAGGAACAAGAGAAGTGGTACTATGCAGTTGTTCTTACATACAGGGAAGAAAACAATCTATGGTATTCTAAGTCAAAGCACTATCATAAACAGGAGAGTATTTGCCATTTGTTCCTGCAAATGTTTCATATCGGCTTTTAGCACATGTATAAATCCATTGCTGGATTTCTGATTACTGTTTTCGGATATTTCTACTAAATCTTTTCATCCTCAGCTATGCGTTTTCTTTTACTGCGGCTCTATTAACTCAAATGGCCATACTGGTCTGATGGACAACAAGTTATAGGTTAAACAGCCAGCGTAAAATGTAGAGTCAACCAGTGGCCTGCTGTGTTTAATCACAGGCTCTATATTACGGGGCTTTATGGCTTGATTTGTCTGTAGCGAACTGTATAAAAACAGTATTTTCCCTGTGATTAACACACTTGCAGCTCACAGTTCAGCTTTGTTTTCATCCTTTTAAACTGCCTAATTAAATCCAGCTCCTTGCTGACATTATTGTACAATGTGGACGTTCAGAGAATCACTGTTAATATACCACTGGGACTCACACTGTTGTTAAACTATCAAACAGAATCTTACATACTAAAATGTCCTTTTTATGGGTTTTCTTTGTGAGTGAGATAGAACTCTGATGCCACCATGTGGCCGACTTTAACAGTTGCTGCCTCTGGTAGTCTGATGGTTGATGATTTATAATAAAGCCTGATCCCTAGATTTTAAAAAGCCAGAGTTTTATAAGTTAGAAAATTATGTTGTCACCTTTTCTGCATTGCAGATGAATTTCAAAGATATTAATTTAAGTCAATTGTGTCTTTATTTGTTCTTAACTGATTAACGCTCCACTTAAAACTGTTGGAATGACTAAATGTAGAAGTAGAATATTGCTCCTGAAGCTCGCAACACATGTTACATTTTGATTGTACAAACTATGTAATGTAAGGACCTGCCTAAGCAATCCATACAGAATATATCTGATCAGGTAGGCCATTGCACTGCATACTTGTTGCTAGATCTAAAGGAAATTGTAGGCAGCATAGTGGTGTTGTGGTTAGCACTTTGGCCTTGCAGCACTAAAAGTCTCTGGTTCAAATTCTGGTCAGGACACTATCTGCAAGGACTTTGCATGTTCTCCCTGTGCTTGTATGTGTTTCCTCTGGTTACCTCCCACACTCCAAACACATGCTGGAAGGTTCATTGGTTCTGCTCCAAATTGTCCCTGTATACAGACATGTGAGATAGGGACCTTAGTTTGTAAGCTCCTTGACGGCAGGGACTGATGTGAATTTGCATGTAAAGCACTGTGTAAATTGTTGGTGCTTTATAAATACAGGAAAAAATAAAAATTGCATCCAACTTTCTGAAATGAAAAAGAGGGATGCCTTTGTTTGTAAGCAAATGATGCACCCTTTCCATGCCCCCAATGTGTAGACCATAAGGAAAAAATTTGCAAAAATGATAACTTAACCCTAAACGCTACTTATTTACTACTACTTTTACTTTTTACTAGCTTTTCAAAATAGTTAAAAAAAAGAGGTTGGAGGAAAGTTTTAGTGCTTTTGGTACCTAAATAGTTCATTTATAATAGAGGCCTATACATCAGACCTAAAGGACACCTAAGGAGCAAAGAGGGACATTTGGAGGCACTGTCCCTCACTTGGAACCAAGCCCCCTTTTCCTCCTCAGTTGTCCTTCATTTTAGTCTAATGTACAGGCAGGGGCAGAACTACTGGCGGTGCAGCCATCCCAGGGCCACTGACAGGGGGGGACTGGGTTGGGGGGCATGGAGGCAATTTCTCCCGGGCAGTGGCCTAACTACTGCCATGCCCGGGGCAGAGGGGGGCCCGGTCAGGAGGCCAGGCCTCAGCAGTGGAGGTAAAGGAGGCCGGAGCCCACCGGTCCTGCAGCGGAGGAGGGGGCCAGGAGCCCAGCAGCAGCGCTCCAGCAGCAGAGGAGGAGGAGGCCGGGGCCCAGCAGCGCTGCTTCAGAAGTGGAGGAAGCCTGGACCCAGCAACAGGTAAAAGAAGCTGGTGTGCAGGGAAAGGGACCCTGACTAGCCCACCTAAGACCCTGCAGCGCCCCCCTCAGAAAGTCTCAGGTGGGCTCTGCAGGGTCTAAGATATGTGTGGGGAGACATTAGAGTGTAAGTTCCTCTGGTGTGCAGAGATCGCCGGGTTGGGGGGCCAGTGAGATCCCCTTCTGGCCTCCCCTTTGGAGGGCCCAATATAAAATTTTGCACAAGGGCCCTTTGTTCCTTAGGCCCATCACTGTATACAGATATCAATAAAAAGGTATATTTAACTATCAAACGTTTTATTCTGCACTAAAACCTTTATCCTATCTCCTAATTATCGTGTTTACTATTTTGGAAAGCCATTATAAAGAAAAAGTAATGGTGGAAACAATTCTGTGTTTGACCAATCATTTTTGGCTTATAAATTCTTAACAGTCCACATAACTGTGTGTGTGGCATAGGTGTGTCCATTGCCTAAATACATTGTGCTGGAATGTGTTCCTCTTTCTCATTTGAGAGAGTTGGGAGGTATGTTTTGGTTCCAAATGAGGGACAGTCCCTCCAAATCTGGGATAGTTGGGAGCTATGGAAATTGTAAAGATTGTAACCTTTATAGTCATCTTAATGCTGAAGCATTTTTGTTTTGAATCAATACCATCTTTGCCTGTTATAAAGTTATACCTATATCTCTTTTGCTGTCTGCTGTGATTAGCAGGCTAAGATTAGCCTGCTAATGTTTCCTGTTGTCTTTGTTTCTTGAGTAATCAGTTCTCCTTTATGCATTTTCAGAACTTTACATGAGTGATGATGACTTGAGGAAGCTCCATGACTTCGAGGAGAAATGTGTGGAGACATATTTTCATGAGAAAAATGAAAGCTTGCACTCAAGTGACAGTGAGAGGATTCGTGTAACCACTGAAAGGTGAGGAAGACTTCATAAAGAATGGATCAAAACCAAAAATGCGTCTTTGGAAAGTAGTAATTATGAAAACATGTGTACCAACATATGTATACCATCATACCTCCAAGTTGTGTAATCTCTATTTTCTAATTCCTTCAGAGATGTCAAAATTGGTCTGTGCTTATGACCTGCACCTGCTAGGGGGCTGCATGTGTAAAACTGGAAGAAAGTAACTTTCTGGATAGCTAATTGCAATCTAATCAGAGATGTACTTCTGAACATTCCTTGTATTACATAATTTTGGTCAATTTAAAGGAGATTTAAAGGGATTGTACACTCAGATTGCAG
Source organism: Nanorana parkeri (assembly GCF_000935625.1). Classification (NCBI taxonomy): domain Eukaryota; kingdom Metazoa; phylum Chordata; class Amphibia; order Anura; family Dicroglossidae; genus Nanorana; species Nanorana parkeri. Next base: position 290,314 of record NW_017307225.1, read on the forward strand.
GGTGCATGGCCAGCCTTAGTTGTCACCAGATCAAGTATCCCTGTTGGAAGACCTCCTTTCCTGTTCTGGTAACAGATAAAAATGTGGGATTTTACCTTACTTTTAGTCCCAATGACAATGATCTCCAGGACAAAGAGAAAGCTTAAATTTCCCTAGCACAGACAACAATAAAATCAGTACAGGGGTTCTTACCCCTCGCCACTTACTCTTCTACGTCTCTAGAATTAATTATTGCCATGAAAAAAATAAAATAAAAGGCTGTAATGAAAGTCATACTGGGTTGTAGCAGGTGCAAGGGGCTCCCTTTAAGTTCAAGAACTAAGGTCACCTGTCATAAGTTGCACCTCTAGTTTCTATAGCTAATTGCACATTTCTTCTTACACCATTAATTTTACACAGATGAACTGCCATATCAATAACGTTGAATCTGTGAGTACAGCAATCATCTTCTTGCTGTTTTGGTCTGCAGATACTTTACCATTTCCCATTTAATGAGCACCAGAGTTATAACAATACTAACAATAATAATAAATTATGTTCTACATTTTTTCCATTTGTCATAGAACTGAAGAAATGTTCTTGCAACTTAAGGAAATGGGTGAGAAAGTTTTCTATATCAAAGACTCCTTGATTTCATTGGACAGTCAGTTGGGGCACCTACAGGACCTTTCTGCTTTAACAATAGATACATTAAAAGTCATCTCAGCAGTGGACTCTCTACAAGTGGAAGATGCCTTAATGAACGACCAAAAGAGTCTCTCTTGTAAGAAGATACCACATAGCTGGAGTAATGCTACATATTCACAGAACAACAAAAAATATAATTATTATAGTATGCCACCATCACTTCTAAGGACATTGGCAAGGAGCCAGATGTCTTCAGAGTGTCACTGTCCCACTGAACAAACATTCTCACATTTTGATGACTGTAAGACAGAGGAACCTGAGACAGAGAGCGACACTGTATCATCGGAAAGTAAGTCAGCACCTCAGTATGGAAATTTTCTTCTTGTTCCTTCGAGCCCAGTTGGATCTCCTTGCTTTGATGAGCCTGTTTTGAGCTTTTCAGGCCAGAGATGCCATCATGAATCAGCTTCCAAAGATGAAGAAAACAATGATTCTGCTTCCATCACAAATGTTATTCAGTGTGTGTATGAACATGAGAAGAAAGAGCTGGACGGTAAGCAGTTATTACATGAAGATGTAAAGCTTTCAGTAATAAACATGAATGAGCTCCAGGAAGATTCAGCTAATGAAAACACTTCAGATGAAGGATCTGCAAATGTTGAAGTGAAACAATCTCCAAGCTGTACTAATGATGAACCTATGGGGGTTTTTGTGAACTGGGCGTTTTCAGAGGATGGTGAAATTGGAATATTTAATGGTGGAAAGAGTCAGCAGCTTTGCATTCATCCCAATCACTTTAAAGACTGCCAGTGTGTAAATAATTTTGACCGTAAAGGCTTGCACATTGAAACACACTTATCTTCCGGTTACTCTGATAAGGCTTTGCTAGATGTTGACAACCCAGAACAGAGCACATCGTCCTGGACCAGCCCTCTACACATAAGCTGGGATTTTGCAAAGTCAAGCTTCAGAAAGCACAAGGAAAAGAAAGATGGGAAGACAAGCATAACAAAAGGTGATTAGAATACCTGGACCCCACCAGAACCATCTTTCTGTAAATTACTTTACTGGCATTGACAGTAATTGCAATTCTTTTGAGGGGGATTATTTCTGGATGATCCTGCTGCTAGGTCCGGGGAGCAGCCATGTTCCTTCTATAATACTTTTCTCCATATATCTGTGCTCCTAGGCTTAATCCTACCCACCTAAATTAAATTATCCTAATAAAGCAGCAGCTGTGCTGGTGCATAAAATGCACCACATGTATCTATAAAATCCACAATCACTCTGCTCTAACATAACTACTCTAAATATCCCAAATTCAATAGACAAAGTAAAAAAGATAATGAATAAAACAATGATACAAAGGGGTCTATTCACAAAGCTGCCAGGGGCAGCCGAGTGAATGACCGATCAGAAGTGAAGTGAGCTGAACACTGTTCGGCTATTCACTTCAGGCTGGTACGGCTGATTTCAGCCGTATATCGGCTGAAATCAGCCGTACATCGGCTTGCTTCGTGTGGCTTCGGATCAGCCGAACATGCTCAGCATGTTCGGCTGATCCGAAGTGCAGAAGGAGTTCGACTCAGCCGATCCAACATCTGGATCGGCTGAGCCGAACCTCCGGCAGGCTTCTCACTACTGTTCGGGCTATTCTGAAAGATCCCGAACAGCAGTGAGAGAATAGCCGAATGCCGCCGAGCTGCATTTGGCTCGGCTGTTCTGCTCGGTCCCTCAGAGGCACCGAGCAGAACAGAAAAAGAGTGAAAAAAGTAGAAAAAAGTTAATAGAAAACGATTGTGCAGAACTAGCAGTGACAGCTAGCTCCGCCCAATAGTTTCCTATTGTCCGGCGGCTCTGCTGCTGTAAAAAAATAAAAAAAATCCCCCGGGCGCTCTGGGAGCCCCCCGCTCCCGGCCACCAAGAAGAGAAACTTCGCTGTGTCTTTTTTTTTCTTTATTCTGACACGAGCATGTCAGAAAACAGAAAAAAAAAAGACGAATTCCCATTCAAAAGCATTGGGAGTTTACTATTGGCTATTTCAATTTGCAATAGCCAATAGTAAACTAGCATTGTACCCGCCCTCTGCTTATGGACCTGATGGGGAACTGAAAAAGAGGGCGGGTACAATGCTAGTTTACTATTGGCTATTGAAATTGAAATAGCCAATAGTAATGTCCCAATGCTTGACTGAGCTGCTCGGCCGTGATCGGGAGCTGTACGGGCTATTGTGAATAGCCCGTACAGCACCCCCTCGGTTCTCCTGAACCGAAGGGGTCCTGGGGCCGAAGCCAGCCGAAGGATCGGCCGAAGCTACGGCCAGATCCTTCGGCAGCTTTGTGAATAGACCCCAAAGTGTCCTTGTTTAAATGTGTCAAATCAACATGATACAGTGTTTCCCAATAGTGCCATTGTAAACAGTCCAAAAGTGCTTCTTACATTAATACAATAATAAAGAAACTTTGCCCTTACTCACCAGATTTGATGGACCAATAAATATTACAAGTAATTTCAAGGTACAAAGCCGTTCATGGGAACTTATGGAAAAGTCCAAGGTAGCAATTAAAAGCACCCCTAAATTTTCTCTAAAGATCTGTTATTTCTATATAGTGATAGTCTGCTGTGAACTGTTAGCAGCTATGCGACAGGTTCACTTTATTGGGTTGCCCACTCAGCATTGATTTTAAGTTTTTAATAGAATCTTGAGAGTTATGCAACCTTACATTTTCTTAAATCTCTTAGAAAATTCCCTGGTAAGATTTTCCTCTGTGCTTGAGTTTTTAGAACTGTACTATTCCTGTTCTTCTTTCACTTTATTTTATTCACTGCAGATTATTATTATATTGTTATTAATATCATACAGGATTTATATAGCGCCAACAGTTTGCGCAGTGCTTTACAATATAAGAAAGGCATTATAGTTACAATACAAATCAAGACAAGATGGTAAGGAGGGCCCTGCCCGTGAGAGCTTAGAATCTAACTGGAGGGGCAAGTGATACAAGAGGTGGTAGGTGGGGGGGATGAACTGTTTGAGAAAGTGATAGTTTAGTGGTTAGGTTGAGGCGATATAGGTTTCCCTGAAAAGATTAGTCTTTAGGGATCACCTAAAGGCAGACAGAGTAGGAGATAGCTGGTCAGGTTGGGGTAGGGATTCGAGAGAATTTAGAGATGTTCTGGAGGCGAGAATTGAAAGAGTTGATGAGGGAGCTAGAGAGCAGAAGGTCTTGGGAGAAGTAGAGAGGACGGTTAGGTTTTGAGATGAGGTTGGACATATATCTGGGGACAGAGTTTTGGAGGGCTTTGTAAGTGGTTGTTAATATTCTGAATTATATCCTTTGGGTGATTACAGCAAAAAGACTAACCCAACCCAGTCTCCAGAATAAGAAACATGTGGAAATATAATTAATGAGGGCACAGATCTTTTTATTGTAGAATGAGGGAGGGATGGAACATCTGTTAATTTTTTATTTACCTATTTGTGCATTTGTTGCAGAGATAGCCCTTCACCTCCTGTCCCACTAACAAGTGTTACCACCACATAAAGTGAGAGAGACTTGCAGTGGTAACCCTTCTCCACACTTTCAAATCTAGAGTTCCACTTCACGCCCTAATATGCAGGACTTCAATGTATGTTTTATCGTTAATGCCAAGTGATTTATTTCCATCTATTGTCTAAACTTTTTGTAGAATTTGCAAAACCTTCAGACTTTTATCAGCTTGGGTGGGCCAAAGAGAAACTTCGTAACACCTTCAGAAGATCTTTCAAAGGAAAGACAAAGCAGACTCTACTTCAAGTTCCTGTGAGATATTTCAAGAAATTATTATTTTTCTTTATGATGTTATGCCTGAGATTTTTTAGTATGAATTATGTGTCTTTCCTGCTCACATTGTACACCTATACAGGCCACAGACAAGGCATTTAAAGGTGTTTACTGTTTAATATGTCCTTACCAGGCAATAATCAGCAATCATATTGTGAGTTCTGGACAAGTTCTTATTTACCTAGTCATCTTGCACATAGGCTTATAAATGCATTCACTTAGAACCACTAAAGCTTTTGGACTCATGTCATGTGTATGTGTATAAGCTGTTGTAAGAAACATGAAATAAGAGTGAGAGCCACATAAGACTTCAATGGCACTGGTGGGTGATCCAGTCCTCCAGTTAAATAATAATATAACATCCTGACATTCAAGAGTTCCTAAAAATGGAAGTCCTTTTTGAAGTACTTGGAATAGAGAAACCTAATACAACAGAATTTTATAGGTTAATATTTATTTAAGGCCCCTTAAAAATATTAATATTTTCTTTGTAGAAATGATCTGTTATTCCACTTTTTTGACTGGAGAAGATGTTGCTAAACTGTTCTTGACAAGAGTTCAAGTGTTCTCTTTAACCATAAACATGGGATACTTAATTATGTCTGGTCTCCCTTATAGGTCATCACTGTTGATGGTTGTTCTCAAAGCACCGAGATGAGCTCAGAACCGGCAGACTGCAGCAGCTGGAATTATGAGAAAGAAGAACAAAGCAAGAACAGGTTGACTGTATCTAGTTTCAGTCAGCTAAGTAAGTGGCCACCTGCTGCTAGCAAAACAATGTGATCCATTCCCTGCTATTTATTAAGGTCTTTCATTAAGTGTGGGATTATGGTGTCATAGAGAGGATGACTGTTTGGTTCTCATGGCTGTACTGACTGTGCTATGAATGCTACCAAATTAAAGAGTGTTGTTCAGCCCGTTAAAAGCTTGAAATGGCACTGAAAGAAAAAAAAGCAGGCATATTATGATCACATTTATGTAAACACTTCTGTAAATTTTGTGAACAAAATGGAAAATGCATTTAAATCATATTTCTGAGGTTTGTCTGTTTTGGTGAGACAGTCCTAATTTCTGATCCTTGGGCAGGGTGCAGTTTAGAAAATATTAATGGATTTGTTCAAATAACATTGATCTGTGGTAGAATCTGGACAGTCTTCAAAATAATATTCTGAATTTAGATTTGGAAATATTGGGATGTATGAATAAAATGGTTGCCCATTCTTGTCAGATGTCACCTGCAAAAAGAGCACAAGTTTTCCCGGTAACAGATAACTGTACACCTAATGTAATGCAAGGTTCAACAAGAGTGGTTTATTACCTCTTGAGGAATACTAATACCACAGTCATTAGCTGGGCTGAATTTCTACATAACCAACATAGGTCATGGGCTGATGCGTCAAGGCTGGGTACCTTTAAAATTCCAGCTCTTCACTGGTCTCTACTGTGGAACAGTTAACGCTGAGGGACTGAGGACTGATATCATCCTCTATTCAGTGTTGAGAAAGCATCCCCCTGCTGGTGCACCTGCTTTGCAAAGAGCCATGTGGAACGCCAATCTTCGGTCTGTTCCTACTGCTCATCTACGTTGACTGCTGCCTGTGTTTTATGAGAACCTGAGGCCTTGTCTTACACCCTGAGCTTACTTACCTTACTGCCATGTGGTCTCAGCATGTCTGTTTCTAAACACAGAGAGGACAGTCTTGCTTAGTGGATGACCCTAGCTCACACTCCCCTAATGATTTTGGGGACGTTTGTTCTGTGCCCTCCAAAGGTATCGATATCTGTAATCTGGAATCCGGTTACCCTATGATTATATGGTCTACCTGGTAATTGGAGTCCTCCATTGCACCGCTGGGTAAGGCTGAATCCCCTGCCTTAACGACCAGGGTCAATCCTACAGTCACAGACCTTTGGCCACATTTAGCCAGTTATTTTCAGGTTCTAACTGCTGAGGCCCTAAGCACACTTTTGCACCCTCCCCTGCAGAGTATGTTGATGAACTGCCTGCAGCCTTAGAGGTAGCCAGGCTGTAAGTCACAGTGACAATTTGTGACTCTGGGTCACCTCAGTCTCTCCCTGATAAAACGATTTAAGGAATCACAGTCTTCTGTTTTTGCCCCAGATTTAAGAGAGCGTTTCGGCTCTTATTGATGCTGTATGTGTGATGGTAATGAGGTTTGCGCATATCAATATTAAGTATGAAATTCTCTCTTCCCTCATCTTGAAAAAATGCAGCCTTCAATTCAGTTTAAATGACCTCAGACTGCCCCTAGTTTTGTTTAGCCATCCTCAAATTCCAGCAAAACAGATATCTGCTAATCTGGGCCTGTGATCTGTATAGTCCATAGTACTTATCACCTAAGTGAGGTACCAGGATTACCCCATAACCTTTTTATGGCTACCCCTAATGAAAGTCAACCAAGCATAATTGCAGATCACCAATAAATTAGCATCTGACAGACCTAGGTAAACACAAGAGGGTCTGGCAAGGATAATGTCCCAGTTGACCTCGTATTTACACTGAGCCTTAAACTTAAGTTACCACCAAATTCAAAAATCATAATTCTGAATCAGAGAGTGATATTGTAAAACAAAGTGCATGAATAGTTATGTCTCTTCAAGAGAAATCCACACGTATCACTCATGGGTGGGTTACAATGGTCAGAGGCCTGACAAGCCATGTTACCCCTCCTGAGCCAACCATGGGTTGTACAAATGACAAGTTTGGTTTCTATTTATAACTAATGTTATGACGCACACTAAGTTAGGGGTTATTAGACAGTAATATGTAAGAATATTAAACTATATATATATATATATATATATATATATATATATAATCTCTTCAAGAGAAATCCACACGTATCACTCATGGGTGGGTTACAATGGTCAGAGGCCTGACAAGCCATGTTACCCCTCCTGAGCCAACCATGGGTTGTACAAATGACAAGTTTGGTTTCTATTTATAACTAATGTTATGACGCACACTAAGTTAGGGGTTATTAGACAGTAATATGTAAGAATATTAAACTATATATATATATATA
>NW_017307225.1:299439-328976 GCF_000935625.1 Nanorana parkeri
TGGGAGGAGCAGAGAAGGACATTGTTAAGGCTTAGCCATCCTGCTCACACTCCCCAGCCCTACCTTATGGGCTTGCTCCGTGACACCCCTAGGGGATTGCAAAGGCAGTTGAGCAGACTCTTGTTTTAACATTCAGAGGAGGCTCTTGTAACATAAGAAAGAGAACCTCCAGAAAGCAGCCATTCAGTTCCATCTTCTGTTCATTGAACTGGACTCTGTGAGAACTTATAAACCCAGGACTGTTAAGTAGTGTCTTTTTATTCCTTTTTATTTTTACTGTTGTTATTTCTATCTCTCTTTGTTAACATTTTAAAAATCGGTAATCTTATCTCTACGCTAAGAACTTAAAGTATCCTTTTCTCTGTGATGAGTGCTACTGTATAGTGAAACCTGCCATATTCCTGTCTGAAAGGACAGCAGTATCATAGGTATTGTTTATGTTTTTTCAATGTCCACAGCATTTGCTGAGAATGGTTCATGTTTCCATTAAAACACATGGTGACAGCTTCAATTTTGTGTATAAAGGGTTAACTGTGGAGTTAACCAACCCTAGTGATGATTGCTCTGTTTGCTGGCCTGAGATTTTTGTCCTACGAGCTGGGAAACCCCCTATGCGGGGTGAGGCTGGGAGTGGTACCTTGTGACGGCTCACTCGGTTGAGAACTGCGTATAGTCACGAGTTATTGATGTACAGTGGGTTCGGACCGGGCCGCCCTGTCCCAGTACACCCGTTCTTTAAAGTATTTCTCTATGGGTATGGGAAGCACCTTGATGGGTCCAGGACACTACTGCTTACTGGATTTGTTCCCATATAGAAAGGAGTTTGCTAAACAGTGGTTTATACACATTGTGAATCTGTCAGTGACCCACCTTAACAAGGAAACCACCAAGGCAGCAGAGGGCTTGCTCACATTCAAAAATTCTACCAACCAACGGTTAGAATCCATTTTTAAAACCCAGTTCTTGATGGTGGGCCCTGCCCTTTGCCCTATTCTGGAGAAAAAAAACATTTAAGGGTAGCTCTGGGACCCTATGGTTATCCGATTGCTGTAGGGGAATGGAAAAGATTGACCAGAATATCTAGATTCTTGAGGTTGTCAGCTTTTCCATGTCAAATGTTTTCCACCAATCTGAGATTGATGCTCCAAACTGTAGAGGAGAGATCCCACTGCTGATTAGGAACATTTTAAGAACAAAGCAGCAACCGTCTATGAGTAGCTCAAAATCAGATAAGAGGATTATTTAACACACATGTGTGGGGAAGCGACCTTTGTAATATCTTGCACGCCAGTTCCGACCCCACCCTAGTTCATACAGCTTATAAAGGTTCACACATCAAGATAAAGATTGTAATTATACATCATTAGTTAGTTAAATAAAATCCAAAAAATGCATCCAATCCTGAAACAGCAATATTTAGGATTCATGTTTTTTAAATACAAAATTCATGTAGGCTGTATTCGTACAGTGTAATATCTTTAAAACTGTCACTTTAGATGTCATCATTTACTTCTGGTAGTGTGCCTTATCTTATCTAAACAGTCTTACTTATGAGATACATTTCATAATATGTTTCATTAAACATAATATAAAACGGATTTGACAAAATGGAGTCTCCCTACACACTGCAGCCTGCCACTGCAGTGGGATCTCTTAAGCGCTGAAGTAAATCCTTTCCTGGCTGAGCATGTGGAACAGATGGCTGAAGCTTTACTCTTCACTTGTGATGACCTGTTGGAAGCATCTCATCTTATCTCCTGGACGGGTGTGTTATCCATACAAATGCACAGAGCACCCTAGTTAAGTGCTGGAATATCAACACTACTTCCAAGGAGTGCTTAACCAGCTTGGTCTTTGGGGGATGATGTCTGTTTCGACACACCTTTTAAATTACTGTTAAGGATATCACTGGAGGCCAGAGAGAGTGCAGAGAGTTCCCTTTCAGGATTACATACTGAATCCTCACCACCAGCATTCAGCTCTTCACCTACAACCTTCCTGTACCACCACACAGTCTAGCAGAACTACCTCTATTCCCTCTAGCTTCTGTACCAATTTAGTCTTAGGAGATGTATCCCATTTTGACCTAGGTTCTCTTTCACAAAGGAGACATTTGTCTCTTTTGGAGCATGCAAGTCCAACATGTTTGCATGGTATCCACCAAACCTATAATTTCTGTCCCTTTCTAGAGGGACCCTCTGTTATTTGCCATTAGCTAGGAGGCATACTTGCTGACTACAATCCTCCTGGGGCTCTACTTCTCCAGTCATGCCACTGCACCTTAAGTTTTCTCCAGGGTGCTAGCCCTAGTGTTGGCCCTAGTGCTCTCATCCACTTTGTGGGACATTCAGACAACTTCCTGTGGAAAAAACAGTTGACATGGGCCCTAGTGGACAATGTCTTCCCGATGGTCTCAAAGATTTGACTAAATCTTGTATTGCTGGGAAGCACTGCTTCTCATTGCATGCAGAAATCTCAAATCAGTATGCTTCTGCAGTAGAGGAATCTACAACTTCCTCACTCTCATGTCCCCTTCACCTGATAAGAAAGTTGTCCATCTCTCAGCTGTTGCATAAGAATTATGTGAAGGAGTTAGCTTCTCAAAGGGACCCCCTTTAATCCAGTCTCTTTTTAGACTACCTCAGACCTTTCCCCTGCCATTGGGGCTCAAGTTTCTAAGCAAACTAAACTGTCTCTCCCTGAGGAACAGGTTTTTTTCTGACTTGCTGGATTAGGCTTATGGGGATGGTGAAGGTTTTTCTTCTCACCTTCTGGAAGGTTCTGTCATCAGTGAACATTTATCTCCTGATTTAGATCCTAGAGTTCCAGAACAGGTATTTCCTCTGACATCATGGGATCATTTTCTGGACCGGTCTACAGATAGGGATATCATTGGACAACATCACTGTGTTGGAGTGACTCTACCATAAAAAAGAGGAACTTGAGCTCTTGCTGTACCAAGAAAATTAGTTGGGATCTTAGCCAAACCTTATTTTCTAGTCCTGTCTGCTCAGTTCACTTCAAGTGCAGTCTTTGGGAGGACAGTATTTACTAACTGGTTGCTTCTGGACATGGGGAAGGGGTCTAGACACCTAGGTGCATTTCTGATCCCACATTGCAGGTGGAGGACATCAGATGAAAACCCTATGATACCCTGTCTGTTCATGCTGAGCAAGCTAGTTTCCTAATGTAGGTATCCTCTGGCAAAGTAGCAGGGAATGTTACAATTACTTTGTAAGATGTTCTGTGGCATCTGCACACCCAAAATTTAGGTATTTCCTGCTTGTTTGATTTTAGTTCCAGCCTTCTGGTTGGATCAGGTTGATCATTCTTATGGTCTATGGTTCGGAGTTTTCCCTCACATGGCAAATCATTCCTCACTGCATATGTAGCCTTTTTTTCTTGGTCTTTGGGCATCAGACTTAGCTCCTATGTTTTCTCCTCCTGATCTTATTATCATGTTCCCCTTACCAGGTAGGGGGTTCAATCTCATCCGCTGCCAGTTTTGTGCATCGATCCTTCAAGACACCCTTAAGCTGCAGGCAGTCCCGTGAAGGTCAAGGGCTCAAGGGTCCAGTTCTTATTCATGTTGGGCCTGTGTATGGGCAGGAAAAAAAATAGGATTTTAGGTTTTTCATAAAACCCTTTTTTTGGAGTTGAGGGACATGTCCTACCCATCTGTGTTGATCATTATGTTCTTGGTACTGCATAAATCCAAAGGAAAAGACCAGCTGCACTCCAATAAAAATTCAAATGCTGGTAACTTAATTCATGCGGAAAACATAAACAGAGAGTCCCTGCCTGAGACCTTCTCCAATGAACTATTTCACCTACAAGGCTGGGCTTAATTGTAGGGGCCTTGTAGAGGCCTAAACAATTAAGCCTGGCTTTGTATGTGAAACTGTCCCTCATTTGAAAAGGATTTTACAGTGAGCATTAAAATCCTTTTTTTAGTCAATGTGGACAGTTGAGAAGGTAAAATAGCAATCTCATGTTTCAGGGTGGATACTCGGTATTCCACTTTCCAGATCCTTTCTTTGATTTCCTTCATATCTTGTCTGATTAGACCATGTACATTTTCACTTTCTCACTCTTCTTTGTACCTTTTTTCCCATATTAATTATTCTGTAAACTAGTAAAGCAGCTAACCCATCTAACTTTTGTTTCAGGGTTTAAAATGACAATATTACTATGAAATCCTATGGAATTATAACAAGTGTAAATAAATAATTTTAGTACAGCTTCTCTTTTCCTCCTCTTGAAATTTCTCTTTTCTTCTGGCAGTGTATTGCAGTTGTATAAGAGCTAAAAAGCTGAGCATTATCTTGAATAAGTGTTAATTTAGCTTTGCTAACAATAAAGGGAGATGTTTAAGGGCTTGTTCACACCATGTCCGGACCAGATCTGGACCAGAAAGTTTTTTTGTCGACACCTGAAATGCATCCCCATGTATTCCTATGGTATTTCTGGGCCCTGTTCACACCAGTACAATCCGTTCTGGTGCGGGGAAAAAAATTAAAATGCATGGAAATACACTGGATCGCACTAATCTGCACCTGAAAGCCAATTTTAAGGTAAAATAACGCACCAAAAACGCATCCAGATCTGGTCTTGGTGTGAAAAAGCTCTAAAAGGAAGACTAATGAAGAACAGAAAGCTATGTATGGACAGTATCAAGCTAGGCTCAGGCTACTGTTTATAAATAAATACATAATTCTGAAATTCTAGCAATAAAACTAAATCTTAGAAAATGTCACAACTGGATCTAACACATTGCTGAATATCATTTTTCAAAGTTAGAAATCTTCTTTATTCTTTACATTTGAAACATATTGCAGCATAAAAAAGTATGTAAGATACTGGAGGATTTGTAAATCAGTTTTATAGTTTAAGTATGTTAGCATTAATTAGGGTTTTCGATATTAGTTGCTGGTGAACCAACCGAAGTTTCCATGGGAATTAGGTTTACATTCTGGTTTTATCTTTTCCAGGTTTGGAGCCCATGACTTATGTAAGGCAGCAATTGAAGACTCAAGAAATTGAAAGAAATCTGATGCAAACAAGTGAATACCTGAGGCAATCCCGAGAAGTATGTGTAGAAGCAATGATGAAAATGATATAATAGTTTCTTAAAATAATATTTCATTATTGCCCATTGACGGACACCTTTCGGTTATGCTGCCACCTTCAGGAAGATTGGACACTGGTAAACAAAAAAATTGTAGGCCAGTCCAGGATAAACCCTCCGTCCAGCATTCCTCAGTTTTTTGCTATTGCCCTAGGGGGATGGATGTATTTTTTTCAGCTTTGCTGTTGTCCAGACTAAATTGTTTTTGTCTAGCATTTTTTTCTCTTCTTTATTATTTTCTTCAATCAAGATTCTTCTCTGCATCCCTTCTGGAGGATTCCACTCTTATCGGCAGCTGTCCAGGTACCAACTGATGGTACTGACGTCTACAGCCTGGAGTCATGTTGTCCTCTTCTGTTAGAGTCTCTCCCATTTTCCAATTCCTCTGTGACTCCATATGGTTGAACTGGGTGCTCTGCCCTCTCAGCTGATTTTTTTTTATTTGGTCATGCAGGATTGTATGACCCGGTTTACCAAGGTATATGCTAACTATGCCATAAGTGCACTCCTATTCCCTCTCCTTCAGATTCTAGATCTGATTTACCTTCAGTCTTAGTGGCCCTTTAGCCATCTGATGAAAACTGTCTTATTCTTAGTCGCTCAAATTCCTGCCAGATGAGTATACCACTGAGGCGTTGCAGTCTGCTGCTATTACTCCTAAGTTAAAGGAGACCATTTTGATTATTATTGACCACTTTGAAACTAGAAAACTGCCTTTTACTTTACCAGTGCTGTTACCAGCCTTGGGTCATATATGGCCCCTAAAGCAGCAAATACTTTTCCTTTGTAACTACTTTTCTCTAACTGTTTCCATACAAAGATCAGATATGTCCTGGCATATAGGCAGTTCACTCCCACACACTTACTGATCTTGTATCCATTTTGCACAGAATTTTCTTTTTTTAAGGGTCCACCCGCTGAGCACCATTGGCTGTGTTTACCTTACCAATGTGACTACTACTCCAGAGGAGGGTGCACATGCTTTTAGACCCTTGCAGGTCCTTTCCAAAACTCTGTACTTGATCTCAGGTCCCATCTTACACCTAATTCTGGCTTTCATTTTACTTTGCCAGACCATGTCTGAAAATATTCCCTAAAAAAGATCTATTCACCACTGTCATTAACTCTATGCTTGTGGAATACCTGGAGCCGATGGCTGTGACATTGAATTTCAGATGTGGCTTACTGGAAGCCTTACATCTTCCAAATGCAGGGTTGTCTGCTCTGGCTGCTAAGAAAAATCACTTTTTGTCTCTACTCCCACAACTTCAGTGTCGAGATTCCCAGGGTTGGCTCCCAGTCCACCTGATAAATCTGGCATTGCAAATTTGCCAAATCTTTGGACAAACCTTCCTCTGCATGAAAGTGCGTCCCCACTTTTCAGAGTTGGAGGGACATCTGTTGACTTGTAAAGATGTTTGGACATTTTGCATTCCAGATGCTTGGGTGCGGGAGGTGGTGTCCCAGGGTTGCAGATTCGAGTAGCTCCTTGCTTTCTCCCTTCAATTTCTCGTGTCTTCTTACAAACTGGCAGATCTTCATCAATCTCTCTCTTCAGCCTTCTGAACCAAGGCGGCATAGCTCCAGTCCCTTGTTGCAGAACAATACCAGTGGTTTTACCCCATCCTATTCACTGCCCCAAAGGTGACATCTTGGACCTCAAAGCCTTGAATATCTCTATTCAGGTCTGCAAATTCCTGATGGAATCCTCCAGATATGTCATTGCCTCCTTTCTTAGGGTGTACGTTCTGGCTTTTGTGGAGATCAATGCTGCTTACTTACATGTCCCCATCTTTCCAGCCACCAGTGCTTTCTGAGATTTGCTGTAGGACCTCTGAACTGCCAGTTCATGGCCCTGCCATGTGGCCTATTGTTGGCACCTTGAGTGTTCACCAAGTTGTAAGCTCCAGGGTGGGCCCTGTTGTGCTCTTGAGGCATCTCCATTGTGGGATACTCAGATGACCTCCTGTTGAGAGAAAAGTTGACATATCTCTGACTGTCAAAATGTTACAGTTCTTCAAGTGAATCCTGAACCTTTAGAAATCATGGCTGGAACTAACTTGGAGTATGTAAGTCTGATCGTGGGCATGTCTCAGGTTGGAGTGTACCTTCCCCAGGGGAAGCTTCAGACTCTCTGTTCTCAGGTGTGGACTCTGTAAAGTCATCCAACTTTCCCCTTGTGCATGAGAATATTACAGCACTCTACAAAGTAGTTCCCTTTGCCCATTTGTACTCCAGACCCCTGCAACACAAAGTGCTTTCATCATAGGCCAAAGCGGTTCTGTTTCTGGACATATCAATCTGATTGACACCTAGGTCCGGGATGCTTTTGTGGCTCCATAGGATCAGTACATCCTGATCCATGCCTTTCCTTCTCTCAAACTATTTCCTTGCCTGCTCCAACGGGTTAAGTTGGGGGGGCATTCTGGTGCCCTCATGTCTCTGGCTTTGCCCAAACAGATTTGGCACACCAACCTGGAGATACTTGGTGGGAGATGCACAGTTGGCTCGTTTCTGGTTCTCTTTGTGATTCAGGAGCCATCGTTTGAACCTATTAAAAAAATGTGTCTCTCTACTCTCACTTACAGGGTTACTTTCCTTGCAGCTATCACCTGCCAGGCGAGTGTCTGAACTGGTGGCTATATCTTGCAAATATCCCTTTTTGGTTTTGGGGTATAGGGACAAGGTAGTCTAAGATAGTGTCTGCTTTTACCTTGACCAGGCCATCAGAAAGAACATTTCCCTCCATTGTCTGGATATGGTTCGGGCTGTGTGAATTTACCTCTCAGCCACTGCTTCTTTCAGGGAAACTATTCCTTTTCGTCATTTTGGATGACCCCAGCTTCTCGTTCTCATTTCATTATCTCTAGGGACCTTAGACAGACCTTTATTCAAGCTTATGATTTTAAGTATTGCGTTCCTTACTCTAGTAGGTCTGCAAGCACTTTTTGGGCTTATTGGCATCAAGCAACTATTTCCCAGATTTCTAAGTGTACTGCCCGGCTTTCCATTCACATGTTCTCTAAGTTTTACAAGGTGGACTTTTCGCCCTTATCTGATACCAGCTTTGAATGTAAGGTTCTTCAGATGGATCAGCTGTAGGCAATCCCCAGTTTTCTGTTGTTACTTTGGACCTGTTAATGATTGGTTGCTCTGTTGCCCACCCCTCGGTTAGGCTGCTTTTGAATTTCCTGAAGGTGAAAGACTCCTTGTATTCCTCAATGGACAAGAAAGAAAATATGATTTTTGTACTCCTTGTAAAATCATTTTCTTGAAGTCCATTGAAGAACACTGGTCCCACCCCTCTGTGTTTATAATCATGCTCTTGCTACTGCTTTTCTACAAAACGGAGGTATGCTACTAGTAGGATAGGCTACCCCAACCTACAGTTTTTTCTTTGCCAGTGTCCAATTCTCCTCTTGACAATTATATAACCCGAATGTTAAAGACTTTTTGTGTCTCTCAATGGACTCCCAAAAAAAGGATATTATGGTGAGTACAAAAATCCTGTTATTGTGGAGGTTGTGGAGATCAAACCCGGAGTGACAAGCCAGAGTTGATCTCCAGAATATATCAGACAAAAAACTCTTTAGTGGAATATTCAACTAATTTTACAAATTTCAACAAAACACTCTGAGGGAAATTCACAATCACATTTACTTAAGAAGCCAGCTGTTGTTACCTGTGCACCATATTCACATATCACTTACATTTTTTTCTTGTGTTTTCCACCACACAAACCAAATTCACATAGTTCTTTGTTCTTATTTTCCGTGACAGGTGAAAGTCAGATTCACAAAGCTGTTTAGACACTTTTCTTATTAACCTGGAATCTACATTTGAACAATAAATATGTACAGGCAGGCTTGCTGGGAGTGGGAGAGGTTATACAGGGCTGTCCTTACAACTTTGCTTTGCCAGTGTCCAATCTCCTGAAGGCAGCTGCATAACTCAGGGTCAAAGAATAAGATCCTTTGTCCTGCAATGTACTCCAAGAAAATGATAAAAATAGGAAATAGGGTCAAAAATCACATTACCCTAGATACAACCCCCCAAAAAGACCACCCCATGTATAAAGGAAAAAATAATTGAATCAGTAATTTTGCCAAAATCACTCCACTTATCCCTACTTTCCAGTGCAGTCACAAACAGAAATGGAAACCTGACAGAAATTTTAACTCTATTCCTACTCTATCCAAAACTAAGAACATACAAATTGTTTGGATTAGGCTTTAAGAATGGCATATGAGCAATTTTAATATTGACAACTTGCAATCAGCAGGTGGTATGTTGAGAATAATACCCCAAGTTTTCATTAGGTAGTCTTACTGCAATGATGTAAATAGTCTGCATAGCTGGAGATCAAATCACTTACATAACAGTGTCTCAGATCAGTCCCTCCTCGTTCCTAGCAAAGATAGGACTGCCTGCATTTTCAGACTGCATAGACAATGAAAAAGCAAGCAGACGTTTCTGAGCTTTGCCATTTAAAAGCAACATGTCAGAAAAGTCTTGTATACACATTTATTTTGGTGTGAATGAGCCCAGAAAAAGTTTAGGTCGAACGTGAGAAAAGTATATGTTTGGGCGTTTTGATGCACCATACAGAGCAGCAGTGAAGTGTCAAAGGCACTAGATTTTTTATTTTATTTTATAACTGTTACATATGTTTTACCAATCAATTGTGGAAGGTAATCTGTTTGATAACAACTTGCTGGCTTTTATCCCAGTTCTATATAATGATTTGTGCTATGTCTTTGGTTTAGGGACTAAACAATAGTACAGCTCAACTGAGGAGGAGTCCTTTGTAAGTACAATAATCACCACCAAATGTCTGGTTTTGTTTCTGCATATCATAAAGGGACTTGTCACACTCTTTTTTTCTATTAGTATTGTATTTAAGCAATTGACACCCACAACTCAGAACGTACAGAGAGAATTTTTTATTCCTGATTATGTAACAAATGTATAGCAAGTCAAAGGCTTTGTTGAGGGAACATTATGCTTTTTATGTGGAGAAAGTGACAAAACAGACTCTAGTGGGATATTCACAAAGCTGCTGAAGGCAGCTGAGTGAATAACCTAGCCAAAGTCAAGTGTGCCGAACGCTGTTCAGCTATTCATTTCTGGCTTGTACGGCTGATTTCAGCTGTACATCGGCTGAAATCAGTCATACGTCGGCTGCCTTCGGCTGCACTTTGTTCAGCCGAACATGCTCTGTATGTTCGGCTGAGCTGAAGTGCAGAAGGACTTCGACTCAGCCGATCCAACATCTGGATTGTCTGAGCCGAAGCTCTGGCAGCTCACTCGCTGCCGTTCGCCCCTATTCTCATAGGGGCCGAATGGCAGTGGTTAAATAGCCGAGTGTTGCCGAGCATTCGGCTATTAAAAAAAAAAAGGTTGAATTTAAAAAAAAAATGTAAACAAATAGTAAAAGTAAAAAAGAAATAAACATATTTAAAAAAAGAAAAAACAACAATTGGGCGGAGCTAGCAGTGACAGGCCGGCCTTCGGCAAGCCGTTCGCCTGGCTTCGGGTGTCACTTCGGCTCGGCCGCCTTTGGCTGCTGTGCGGGCTATTGTGAATAGCCTGTACAGCAGCCCTTCGGTTCGACTGCATGAGTTAAAATCAATGTTTAAAAGTTTTGAAGGCAAGCAGTACTCATGACCCCAAAACAAAAAATTTAATATATTGACCCTTGCCAGGGCTTAGACGAGGTGGCTGCATTAGTTTTCTTTTTATGTTTTCTTTTTTCTTTATTTTCACCTGATAATCTTGTGAACGACACACTTCCTATTCCAGGGTGGCTGCATTTACTCTTCTGCTGCATCTGTGGAATGAGCCATGGTTGCCACCCAGGCTGAACTTCAAACATGTCTTTCTCTCTTCATCTCCATTACATGGGCTCTAGGCATATTATTGGTTTACACCAATAATCTGCCTATAGCACTTCCAGTTCAGCTCACAGGAAGTGACATGGCCACTGCATTTCTGTGAAAATCAAAAGGTTTTTCTTTCATGTCCACTTTGGGTTATCCTTCCCCGTTCACGAGGATTGGATGCTGGCAAACCAAAAAAGAACATTAAGCAAGCTCAGGATAACCCCTCTTACTACCAGTATACTAGTGTCCTAATAGAGTGGGCGCCTTTCTTCAGCTCTGCTGCGTCTAACACTAACCTATTTTTTGTTAGCACTCTTTTCTTCTTTGATTTATTTACTTCAATCAAGACTATTTTCTACATCGCTGCTGAAGCTTTGTTTCTTTAATTGTAGCTATACTCTCTGTTGTCCTCAGTCTTGCTTTTGTTGTACCGCGTCTGAACTACGCTGGAGTGGACATTGTGGGCATAGCCTAGAAGTGACCTTCAGAAACTGGGTTCCAAGGTGGGGCGCATTTTAGACTCCATTTTAGCAAAAGCTAGCTGCAGAATGCAGGTCCAGAGCCACTGGGATCTGAAGACTCACTTAGCGAGTGGGCTAATTTGTCTGAGCACCAGGAGCTAACTCATGTACCTTGAAGGACATATACCAAAGCAAAAAGGCATAGTTAACCATTATAAACGAGTATCTGCATCACTGGACAGTGTGATTGACAATGAATGTGTTATTTTTAATAAAGGACTTGTCAAAAAGTGTGTGTTTATTTACACTTGACATTTTTTTCGTGAATGAGTAGAGGTACCATGTACCCCTTACTCATTTACGTGATGGGGGGGGCGCATTTGGGTTCCCCCTTATTCCGCTTAATGGGTTTGGTATGGAATTTGGGGGAACCCTATGTCATTTTTTTTGGGTCTATCTATAGCAGACCCTCATCTAGGATAAGAATCTACTATAGATAAAGGGAATCCACAATACTATGTTTACAAACAGAAATTAAGCATCCTGGAGCTGTCATTTGCCAGCAATTGGAACTGCATGTTTTTCTTTGTAAATGTCAGTTTTGCTGTAGTAGTTTGTAGATATGCCTCTTCATAGGCAGGTTCACAGCTTCCCCTAAGCATGTTATTTATAGGAATTGGTAATTTTTAATGTTTCCCTTTAAGCAATATTAAAATTGCAGCTTCCATTTTTAATTTTGCCCTTTAAGCAATATTAAAATCACAGCTTCCAATCAAACAGATTTTTTTTCTCTCTGGTACCTTTCCTTTAGGGTACTGCCCAGCTCCCCACGCACTTTGTGCATCAATGGGGTTCTTATTATAGTTTGCAACTGGAGAACTTTTCAGCATGTTCGCCGGCGGCACCTGCAAATCGCACCCAAGCAAGTTCGCCCATCACTTGTAGTAAGAGTAGATTATCTTGGGCTGGCCTACAGATTATTTCCCAGTGTCCAATCCTGTAGGTGGCAGTATAACCCAAAGGTTTAAGGCTTCCTGTGTCCTTCAATTGATTCAGAGAAAAGCATTTTATGTTGAGCACAAAAACCCTACTTTTCTGTGCTTGCTTAAAATGTTCTTAGCCTGAAAAAGTTACAGGTAAGCTGCAATATATAACATTTTTTATTCTATTATCCGTTAACATCTGCAATGAAAGAATAATTTCACCTTGATGAAAGGGTTTTGAAAAGCCATATAATGTTGGTGACGTATGCTTGATGTTTTCACCAAAATCCCCACATCTGCAGAATGAGTGCAGGATTCCTTTGTGGTTCTGTGAACGGTGCCAGTGTAACCTTTGGCACCTTTTGTCTCTAAATCCTTTTCAGGTAGTTGGTATGATGTGCAGAACATCCTTGATGAATGTATACTTCCAGAAAGATATTATTTGAAGTCCTGGCCACATCATGTGTCTAGATTGCAAATGAAAAAGCATGAAGTAGCATTTCATAAACTAATTATTCCCAACAAATAATTTCTGTTATGTGGTGTAAAGTTGATGTATCTATAAGGATTTGTGAGAGTAGAAGTACAAATGATATTGTGCGCACAGTGTTAGTTTATTAAGAAAAACACTTTTTGGATCCACATGATATTTGTTAAGAATGACTGCCGAAACATAGTCTCTGAACTCTACACTCTAAACCCTTAAGGTGCTTGGAGGCAATTAGCTGTATCTTATTCTCTGTTTTTGGGACAATAACTCTACCTGATATAATATCGTGCATTGACATGCATCTGAATTTTCGTAAACTGACAAACAACCTGAGGGCATTTATCCTGTGGAGCATATAATGTTTGCATCTATGAATGTTTATACTGGTTTATGCTCTTAAATTTTATTTGTCAGTCTTTCAAAGGCTGAGTTTAATTTCTGTCGTTTTATACTTTTCACATGTGCTCCCCTGTTTTGTCATTCACAACAAATTAACGTAAAAGGCAGCAGCAGGGTTTTTTTGTTAGTGAACTGATCTTCTAAGTAAGCTGATTGTTATATACAACTAGATTTAAATAATAATATGCTGCAAAATAACAATGTCTAGCCATCTATAGAAATATCTTTACAATGTTGGAGTTTTAAGTGTGTTTTTTTATTGGTTGTTATTTCATATCACTGTTTGTACTTTTAGAAATTATGTTTAATCTATGCATTTCTTGACACTACATAGCTTATTATCTTGTTTCATTCATATTATCTGATAAGATAAACAACAAGCTCTGCTCACTGTGAAAGTTTTAAAAGTTTATTGAGAAGAATTACAAAAGGTAAAAGTAAAGGATTAGAAAGTAGAGTAAAAAACATGTGAGGAGACCTCTATAAATGGCTGCAGTTCCAAGCATCTGACCATCTGCTCAAAAACGAAGGCTTTTAAGCTCCAATTCTGGATGGTTGTCATGTAGGATCCTACCAAACATAAACATTTTATATATTAAGCCACATACTTAAAAATGTGTGCAAGCAGCACATCATTATTTACCAAAAATATTGGACAATAGCTGGAAAGGAAAAAAAAAATAATAAAGACATCCATTCTTCAGCCAATGAAAGGCTAACTCTAAGCAGAACCAGCCAAAATACAAATAACTAGCTGGCTTTAAGCATTTCTACTAAAAGACAGTACAGAAACAGCGGCAAACAACAAACAACTCACTGTTGAAAGGCTCCATCTGGCTTAGGAGTGGCTTTCACACTGAACAGCGACCTCCTTGGCTGGTAACCTAGTCCAAAAAAGGCCTAGAGTGCTCTAGAGAGGCAGAGCCAGCTATCAATCAGGCATCGGGGTGGATCCCAACAATATTGTTTGTTAATATGTTATCCCTTTTTTGTAATGAGTACTTCCTTCTGTCTGCCCATCACTTTCAATGACTTCCTGAATTCCCAGTGTGCTTTGCATCTCTTTTCCTGCTGCTTGATTTCTCAAGACTGCATGGCCCATAATACATTGCTTCCAGCAGGCTATGATAATGTTACATTGTTCAGACGGTGAGTTGTATTTAAGAAGGCAGGCTTAGTTATAGTGGTGACACAAGGATGTTCATATTCACAGGTCTGAGTGAAATTTTGTCAGTGCATTGAAGAAGTACATCCTATGGGCGTCTTCAATAAAGAAGTTTACAAACTTCTAGATCAATAGGGTTTTTAGGAGTGGGATACAACTTATGAAAATAAGATACTCTTTATGATTTAAATGTTGTTTCCTTAAACTTAAGGTGTTTTTGTAACTACCCCTTCTAAGCCTGTAAGGGGAATTAAAGATTGCTTTTAGTTTACAAAGCAGCATCTGCTTACTGAGCGCTAAAATATATTTAGAGCTTCTCATTTACCCTATTACACATATACAAACCTGCTGGAAGGGTAGAATTTCCCAAAATGGAGGGAAGCCAGCAGTTTCATGAGGCCAGGGATACCCTGGATTCTCTTTTTTGAACGGTCCAACATGGACCTCATCATCTCATGCAAGTAGATAATTATTTTTCTGGTGAGCTAAAAATGTATTGATAATTTTAATGTCATTAAGTTCATCCACATGGGTCCTAGAGCTGCAAGGCATAGGTGCTAACCACGAAGCCACAATGCTGCCCAGATATTGTTCTCAACCCTGTGCATCTCTACATTTTCTTCACTATAGCTTGGTGCACCACAGGCTAACAACAAAAACATGCACAATACCAGAGGAGTTATTTTTTTACTGAAAGTATGTTAA
The DNA here is from genome assembly GCF_000935625.1 of Nanorana parkeri. Taxonomy (NCBI): domain Eukaryota; kingdom Metazoa; phylum Chordata; class Amphibia; order Anura; family Dicroglossidae; genus Nanorana; species Nanorana parkeri. The sequence continues at coordinate 314,653 of NW_017307225.1, forward strand.
ATGCTTTGTACATGAAAACAATTGTTAATATTTGCAACTAGGGCATAGTAAAGACATAAGCCATGACTTTGGTTACAGTGTAAAGACTTACATAATGGACTCTGGTTACAGTATTAATATTTGGTATCATTTATTAACACATGCATTTTGTTTTTATTCTAGGCTCAGACATTCAGATGCAGTTCAAAGTGAGTGCCATTATTTATTTTACATAAGACTAAAGTTTGAATATTGAAGTCTGTGTACTATATTAACAGGTATTCAACAGATACATTGAACATTCATATATAAGATATATTGAAAATGAAAATGTATCCATTAAATAAACTTGCCATGTTAAAAACATGGAGAGTGATATTGCTCATCTAAAGATGGTAAGTGGAAGAGGCCATACTTAACCCTTATTACCTTAAAGTATATTTTTAGTTTTGCAGACAAATTCGAGAAAACCCCCGCTATATATTTGTTATGTGTTCACACAGCATATCTAAAATATTTGTTATAAACATCCTATATTTTATCTGTCTCTGTTTATCTGGCTTTTGGAGCTTCTCTGTACAATTCCAAAGTGATGAGAAAATCTGGCTGCTCTTATAGAAAGATTGGGGACACTGAGCTTCCTCTCATTAAAGTGAACATCCCATGCAGTGAACATCACTGCATGGGTTCAGGAATATTTCCAAAAATCACTGTCTGTTAACACAGTTTGCCGTGCCATACAAAAATGGAAGTTAAAGCTTTATCATGCAAAGAAGATGCCATATCTGAACATGATCCAGACCCATGGTCTTCTCTGGGCCAAAACTCATTATAAAATGGTCTTTGCAATGTGGCAAACTGTTCTGTGGTCAGATGAATCGAAATCTGACATTCTTTTTGGTAACCATGGGCACCGCGACCTCCAGACTAAAAAGGAAAGGGACCTTCCTGCGCTTCCTGAGCTTTGTTCAAAAGCCTGCATCTCTGATGGTATGGGGGTACATTAGTGGGTATGGAATGGTCAGCTTACACATCTGGAAAGGCACCATCAATGCTGAAATACATATCCAGGTTTAAAACCAGCATATGCTCCCATCCAAACAACGTCTTTTTCAGGGAAGGTCTGCATATTTCTTCAGGACAATGCTAAACCGCATACTGCATCTATGACAACAGCATGGCTTCATAGTAGATGAGTCTAGTTGCTTATCTAGACTGCCTGCAGTCCAGATCTTTCACCAATTGAAAATATTTGGCACATCTTGAAACGAAAAAAACGACAAAGTAGACCCAGAACTGTTGAGCAGTTAGAATCCTATATCAGACAAGAATGGGACAACATTCCTCTCCCAAAACTCCAGCAACTGGTCTCCTCAGTTTCCATATGCTTATAGAGTATTTTTAAAAGGAAAAGGATGCTTTAGCATGGTAAACATGGCCCTATCACAACCTTTTTGAGACGTGTTGCTGCCATCAATTTCAAAATGACCTTATTTTTTTTCTTAAAATGGTTTAAACATTTTATATATTTTCTATTTTCTATTGTGAATAAAATATGGGGTTATGAGCTGTGCAAATCATTGCATTCTGTTTCTATGTAGATTTTACACATCATCCCAACTTTTTTGGAATTGGGGTTATATGCAGATAAGGACTTTTTACTTTCCTGATCTGCATACTTGATCCGGATCATAGACTTGAAAAATATTGAAGCCCATGCATGAGAACTAGTATATATTTAGATGCAGGTCTACAACTAGCATTTCTCGAAGTGACAGGTTTGGCTTAAAGAGATTTTGTCATGAAGGTATAGAGTTCAGCAGGGGCTGACTGGCAACTTTTAGCCCAGGGGGCAATTGCCACCCTGCCCCCCGGCCCAGTCCGCCCCTGGAGTTCAGGTAACTAGAGGTGCCTGCACATTGCTGCATTAGCCCCCTATGCCATCCTGCAACCCAGTGTCGCCCATTCTGAGAAGTAAGGCCCTTCCCCCACTCAATCCTTGTAGCCCATCACTAAATTTCAACATTATCTGAAAGTTCCAAAGCTTTGCCTGTCAGAAGGCTCCATCATTCAATCATGACAGGAGAGTTTGAGAGGCTGCTGCAGGTATATGCAAGTACCTCTAGGCGCCTTTTTTTAATATATGCAGCAGTTTAGGGCTATTCCTATGACAAATCTCTTTTTAACAGCATAATGGATTGTTTGGAAAACATTCACACACTATTAGGGGGTACCAGTAATAAATAAACCCACATCAAGGTGATATGACCAACTTTAGGGGAAACTTAGTAAACACTGGCTTTGTGAGAGACTTTCAATGAAGTTGAGAAATGAAACTCTACTGCATCAACAGCCTCCCTGTGTCAGTCTGATCTCAAGGAAAGAATTGATTGCCAAAGTTTGCTTTTTCCACCCATTCTGGAAATATGAGCATGAATGTTTATGCATTTTTGTTCCAAATACGATAGTTCAATGATTTGATAACCTGACCAACTAGTTATGTCTACAGGCATATAATATTGTGTTGCTTTGTAGGACCATCACCTGTTGTTCAGACTCCTGTGCAGTTTAACCATCATTTGCCATTTTCACCAACACAACAAAAAAATGATGCTTCAGGGATTCTGCACTGCATTGAATATAATAAGAAAGCCAGTTATATGTGCTTCGCAAAATACATCATCAGTGGAAGCTTAAGCCAGAGTATACTCATCAATGAGAGTGATTTAAAAAAAAAAAAACTGAAGGGAAAAAGTACAGAGTTGTTTTCCATGGCAACCAACTAGATTTCATGCCTTATCTTTTTGTTCAGGTTAAAGTATGAAAGTTGAAATCTTATTGGATGCAATAGTTATTGCTTCTGCTCCCTAAGCCTGTATCTGAACTGAATGATGGTGTTGTACCAGTTGTTTTAAAACCTGCCTGGAACATATGCTTGAGGAATTTCATTCCACTTTATCAAAGGTTATTGCTGCCAGGATAAATTATTATGTTGCCATGCTCAGGAGTATTTTTAAGCAAGTGTTTGCCTAAGCCGTCAGGCCCTGTAGTTATGGCATAGACTTTGATAGGTATGATTACGCCCTTATGTATATTCAAAAAGAACAGTATTATTATTATTAATACATAGTATTTATATAGCGCCAACAGCGCAGCGCTTTACAATATAAGGAAGACATTACAATCACAATACAATTCAAGACAAGATGGTAAGGAGGGCCCTGCCCCTGGGTGCTTACAATCTAAAAGAGGAGGGGAAAGTGATACATGAGGAAGTAGCTGTGTGGGGATGAATTGTTTGAGAACGAGAATTGAGTATACAAACTGTGTATAGAAGAATACCTCTTCATATGTGTATGAAGAGGTATTCTTCTAAAGGAGGAACATTTGGAAGCTGGGAGGTATTTTCAGCCTGTCCTTATAATCATGTTTTCCTGTTTTTTTGCAAATCAATTATTCTTCTCTCTACTTTTATTTTTCTGTTTTATTTACTTCTAAAAAAAATGACATCTTCTTTAAAGAAGTAATATGTCATACATGAACGTGTTTACCACTGAATGGCCGTAATCATTTCAGAAAACTGGGAGGTGCATACAATGCCCACATGTTGAATTATTTTATTATCTACCATTGCTAATTGCAAAAACTGCTCTGACACCATTATGTTACAGGGGAAGTGAAGGGACACAATGGATGCAAAAGCATAATTCTGTTGCCAGTGCTGCTGAGATAATGGAATATTACAGATGGTAAAATTGACACGAAAAAGCTAATTTTAATGCTCCGTCTCTGTCTTGGAAATGTTAGTTATTCATTTGCTGCTGAGGACAGCACTAGGGCATTATCACTGTAAATCAATACATAAATTATGAGTCCATTACAATGACTTTTTATCCATTTTATTACAGAAATGTCTACTTCTTTAAAAGCCTCTCAAGATTTAAACAATCATTACTCAGGTAAGTCAAAGGAAGGAGAAAAGTTATGTTGCTAGAAGTTTTCTGCTAAATCTCCTGTGCCAAGTTAACATATGTCTTCAAGACTTAGCTTGACTTGATGGCACTAAGGGGATTACCAGGCTTACTGCTGGTTTGCTGGAACCTTACTGCTTGAGGCAACAGGTTAAAGAGAGGTTATCATGAAAAGTGAAATCTATATATTTCAGTAAGAATGGATTCCACCCCAGAATGGAAAACTTTACATTTTCTTAAAGAGAAACTCCAGTGCACTATTTTACAGCCTTCTGCTGACAGGCTGTATCAGCAGAACAAGATCGTAGTCTTCCATATATATACATTATTTTCTTTACAGGCGATTGGGTATTCTTTCCCTTAGCTTAGTGAATTTCATCACATTAACTAAGCTAAGGGAAAATTCCCTAGCAACGTAAACAGCCTATTGGCTTTTGTGTGTCAACCCCATTATCGGTGATACCCAGCTGATAAAACACACTTTAGCATCTTACTAAATAGTTTCTTCACACTCCCCTGTTTTGTCAAGGAATTGCTACAGTTCTGAAGTTATGTGCAGTCCACAGCCAGAACTGAACACAAGGATGAGCTCAAGAGGCAGAAGGAAATGTCTAAACACAAGGAATACCTCTTTAAATCTTTACAAAAATTCAGGCCTTTTAAAGATGGCCTCCACGGCTACTGATGCTTCTGGTAAACCACATGTGAAACACAATCAAGAGAATAAGCTCCCAAATGTGTGATGTTTCCTATCCCATTAGACAGTGAGCACTGCTAAATATATTAGAGGCGACAGCTGAGAACACCATCTGGTGATGAGCTCCTGCAGTTATCCAGTTTGCCCCCTTCAAACACCAGTACTATTCACAAATACCCCTTTAATTTTTAAAATAATATGTTTACATATAACAATCCTCCATGGTGGAAATACCCATCTTGTGAACAGGTGCTACAGTTCTTGAATGTATTATTGTATTAATTAAGGGAAGTTTTTTGTTCACCCAGAGCTCAAAATTACAATGTGCTGAATGCAAATGAGCTTTTACTTTTATATTTACTCTTATGTTGGGAAGTAAACTAAAACAATCAAACTGTATAAGGCAGAATTTGTACTAGTGTGAATAAGTAATATTAAATGGTAATTAGAAGACTTGCGATATTCTTTTGTTTTGTTGATAAAGCTCTAAAATGCACATTCAGCTGTGTTTTTGTTTCTCTTTCAGCGGTCGAAAGAAACAACCTAATGAGACTTGCACAGACCATACCTTTTACCCCAGTACATCTATTTGGTGAGCTACTTTTACGACACAGTGCTTTATTCACAAATGTATTATATTGAATAGTTCAGCGGTACAGAGTATATTTTTAGAATCTATATGCCTTGATCTTTAATCCTTTGTTGTATCTGCTTGTTAGATATTTGTGTGGTTAATTGGACCACACAAATAACTTAATTGGAGATCTGCGTAGTTCCACTGGCGTGTTAATGGCAACCTCTTGAAATCTCATTGCTATTGTTCAGTTAATCCATAAGCCTACTTTTCTTTTTGCTTCTGTAGCATGTGCATTTACAGCTGTAGTCAGTGTTTTACTGACCAGACATATAGTATATTCATTTTGCATGTATTTATATAAGTAAATAGAACATAATAATGCTTTTGTACTCAATTTGTGATTTAACCTTGCTTGCTTGATTTGTTGCCATGTTTATTAGTTTTATGTGCCAGACAAAGGGAAACAAGCTTTCAGTCTGTCTTTTTTCTCACTACAGTCATTACTAGGTGCAGGAGGTTCTGAGACCTGTCAGTTCTGTCTGTTGTCTGATCAGTGGCTGACTAGCAACTTTTAGCCCAGGGGACAAGTACAACCTAGAGGCCCATGGTGCAGCAACTTGGCCCCCCTCCCACTCTGCCTCTTTCCCGCCTTCTCCCCGCCCCTGTCTGCCACTTTTGCCATCCATGTAACAGTAGTGTGAATGTATCTATCGGTTTAGGAAATGTAAAGCACACAGGTAGTGGAGGGATGCCTCGTCAGGGATGTGCGCGTGCATGAATGCTGTGACCCTGGTAGTTCTGCCACTAACTCAGAAATACATTGTACGGCATTGCAGAATGGCATTGGCTATAGAGAACTACAATTCCTAGCAATACCATTATACAGCAATGCAGAATACCATCAGCTATAGAGGACTACAAATCCCAGCAATACATATTACAGCAATGCAGAATAATATGAAGCTACATACTCTGTTGGTCTGGGTTCTCCGCCTGACGTCTCCAGGGTCTCAGGTGGGCTGTGCGGGCTCTCACCAGGGGTCCAGAGAGTTTCATAGGTGCTTGTGTGTGCAGCAGAGGTGGCTCCCTAATTAGGCTCTCAGGTGGCCAATGCGGACTGTCAGGGGGTCAGTGCGGGCTCTCTGCTGGTCAGTGTGGGATCTGTGGTGGCCAGTGGGGGCTCCCTAATAATAAGTGTTGTCTCTCAGGCTCCCAGGTGGGTAGTGGGGGCTCCACTGTGGCCAGTGGGGGCTCCCTGGTGGTTAGTGGGGGCTCTGTGGTGGCCAGTGGAGGCTCCCTGGTGGTTAGTGGGGGATTCCTAGTGGTTAGTGGGGGATCCCTGGTGTATGGTGGCCATTCATCTAGAGCTGCAGCTAACGATTATTTTCAAAATCGATTAATAATCGGTTAAATAACCGATTATTAAGTTCAATTAACCGGTTAATCGGGATGGAAAAAGGGGATGGAGATTTGGTAAGATTTTATGGGAGTGGTTGTTGTATGATGTATCTGTGGGTTTTGTATTTAATATTGTATAAATTATGTTAAATTGAAGCGTAATAAAAATATATTAAACAAAAAAAAACAAATGGCTCCAGGGATGGACTACTAGTTTGTATTGAGATTGTAGTCCATCACAGGAGCAAGCTTGGAGCGGTGGTAGTAAGGAAAAAAAAGTGTGGTGTGCAATATAGTGAAATGTGAAAAATTATAGTGAAAAATTATACAGCAATCAATGCAGAATGGCACTGGCTATAGAGGACTACAAATCCCAGCAATAGTAGGTTATACAGTGCAATGCAGAATACCATCAGCTATAGAGGACTACAAATCCCAGCAATAGTACGTTATACAGTGCAATGCAGAATACCATCAGCTATAGAGGATTACAAATCCCAGCAATAGTACATTATAGCTGGTGGTATTCTGCATTGAGCTGTATAATGCATTGCTGGGTTTTGTTGTAGTCCTCTATAGCTGATGGTATTCTGCATTGCGCTGTATAATGTATTATTGCTGGGATTTGTAGTCCTCTATACAGCGCAATGCAGAATACCACCAGTTATATAGGAATACAACAAATGCCAGCAATAGTACATTATACATACAGCGTATAATGTATTGCTGGGATTTGTAGTCCTCTATAGCTGATGGTATAATATACAGCACAATGTACCATCAGCTATAGAGGACTACAAATCCCACTATCCCAGCAATACATTATAGAGCACCAAGTGTGGGAAAGTGCGGGCTTACCTGAGCAGTCTTCCAGCAACTTGCTTCTGAGATCGGGCCTGTTTGTCCGCGGCTGTCATCCCCTCACGCCTGCTCCACCTTACTTCTTCTCCCCGCGTTCCTGTGCCGATCGTGGATGTGGGCGGTGCGCGTGAGGCGGGGAGGAGGTGCAGCGTGTGGAGCGTGGATACGGGCTGGCGGGTCTGGCAGCAGCAAGGGTGAGGCGGGGTGGAGGTGTGGCGTGTGGAGCGTGGATGCAGTCGGGCGGGTCTGGCAGCGGCAAGTGTGAGGCGGGGAGGAGGTACGACTTAGTCGATTAGTTGTTGCAGCCCTACATTCATCCCCAGTTTCCATGGACAGTCCCCGGGTTGAGGAGACCATCCCCAGACAAGCTATGTCTCCGGGAACATAAAATAAACCAACTTTATTTTTTTAATACTCACCTGATCCCTGGATCCACTGACAAGCGCAGCCTCCCGTCTCCCCACACTGTTAGAAGCTGCATACAGAGCGTGCTGGTTACTACTTAAACCGGTGCGCTGTGTGCAGTTTCTGAGAAGATACGCTATTAGCATAGCGAGGAAGTCGGCTGCACATTTTGCACCGCTCCCGCTACGCTAATAGCGTATCTTCTCAGAAGCTGCACACAGCGATCCGGTTTAAGTAGTAACCAGCACACGCTGTATGCAGATTCTACCAACGTGTGGAGACGGGAGGCTGCGCTTTTGTTGGATGCAGGGATCAGGTGAATATAAAAAAAAAGGTTTATTTTATGTACCCGGGGATAAAATGCCCCCGGATAATATATTTTAAAAACTATGTCGCCCTACTTTGGCTTGGTGGTCAGTGGGGGGCTCCATGGATCAAGGGGCCGTTCGTCACGGCATCGGAGAGGCCCGGGGGGCAATTGCCACCCGGCCCAGTCCGCCCCTGTGTCTGAGCATTTGATTGGTGCTTCACCCTATGAAAATCTAATGTCTATGAATAGTTCTACATTAGTCTGTAAACAGTTAAGCAACATAGGAATGTAAAGAACTGAAAAAATGTTAGAAAATGCTTGTACAATTAAAAATCTGATATTTTTTCTAGCTGGAGAAGAAGTCACTGTCTATAAACTGGACGAAAGTTCTCCATCCAGTCTGGATAATAGTATGTCTTCCTGGTCACAAAGAGGGATGGCAGCAATGCTCCAGGTTCTTACTCCTGAGAAAATGGATGGAGGTCTACGTAGGGCTTTAAAAGTAGTGTGCACATGGTCAGAGCATGATGTTCTGGATCCCGGAGAAATCTTTATAGTGAAATCCTTTCTTCCTGAGGTGGTACAGACATGGCAGAAGGTTTTCCATGGTGACACTGTATTGCAGCTTTGTCTCAGGGTAAGTTTAGACTAAGGTGATTAGTTTGTGTATTTTAGGGTGCTTTTAGTAATAAAGTGGGCAGCACAGTGGTGTTATGGTTAGCACTTCTTAGAAAAAAACAAGAAATACAGAAGCGCCACTACCAAGTGGTGGCTTGGCAAAAACAAATAAGGGAATAGGACTTACCAGGGAGTAGGTACAAGCGCGTTATCAGCGACGAGGTGTGGATGGATGGGGAGTCCAGGGTTGCTGAGGATGGTGGGCACTCAAAGTGGTGTGGAAAATGTTGGTGCTGAGAAGGATTCAGTGTCAGTGGGAATCTAGGTCAGATGTTTTAGGGAACTGGGTGGGTGAATGTTGTGAAGGACTGACCGTCTGAAAGGTGCTGGCTGTTAGGAGAGGCCAGTGGATGTGTGCCTGAATACTAGGGGGATGGAGGTGTAGAGTGAGCAAACGTCAAGCGAGACCCAATGAAATGTGGGTTCCCAAGAATAATATTGTAGTGTTTCGATTAAATGTCCGGAGTCTCTAAGATAGGAAGGGAACCCACATTTCATTGGTTCTCCCTTGACGTTTGCTCACTCTACACCGCCATCCCCCATGAAGTAGGACTCCAGGCCTTACAACATTACCTGTCCCGAGAACCTGAGCTCCATTACAAACAAACCCAATTCATCCTCAATTCCACCAAGTTTACCCTCGAGCATAACTATTTCACCTTTCTAGAGGATTTTTACCTCCTGATCCAAGGCACAGCTATGGGGGCTAACTGTGCCCCCAGTTATGCCAACCTTACTATGGGATTCTGGGAGGAACACCACATCTGGCACAATAATCCCTTTGCCCGACACCTGATTTTTTACGGACGTTACATTGATGATGTCAACATCATTTGGGACGGTCCACTTGACACCATCAATGACTTCGTCAAACATTGTAATTCCAACCCCTCAGGACTCAGTTTCACACACGTCACAGACAAATCTCTTCTGGTGTTTTTAGACCTTGAATTTACCCACCTTAACACCGAAATAATCACAAAAACACACTTCAAACCCACTGCCGGCAACTCCTATCTTCACTACAAAAGTTGCCACCACCCTCTCTGGAAGCGTAATGTCCCAAAAGGGCAGTTCTGTAGGATCAACAAAAATTGCACAAGCAAAAAAGACTACATTCTACAAAGTAAAGTACCGAAGGACACATTTGTGGAAAAAGGTTACCCCAAGAACCTCATCAATAAAGCCCGTGACCACTTCATCACTAACACCCCAACACCAAGAGACAACAACAACAGAAAAAGCGAGCGCCAGTCCACCAACCTGGTCCGTTTCATCACCCCATTCAATAGTAGGTATAAGGCCATTGAAGCCATCCTCAAGAAAAACTGGCATCTATTACTCTGTGACCCCACGCTGGGTCCTCTATTACCACCCAAAACCTCCGTAATTTTCAAAAAAACTCGGAGCATCAAAAATATAGTGGCCCCCAGCAAACAGTCCACCCATGAACCCGAACAAACGCAGAGACTAACTTTCAGCAAGAGAATTGGTGTCCACAAATGTAAGAAACGCCAATGTCTCACCTTTCAGTTCATCTCTCACGGCCAGTCCTCTTTCCAAGACAGCTCTAGCGCCAAATACCCCATCTCACAATTCATCACATGTGCCCACGACCATGTAATCTACGGCCTACAATGTTCCTGCAACATCCTCTACATAGGTCGCACCATCCGACCCCTCCATAAACGCATAGGAGAGCACAGGAGGTTCATCGAAAAGGGGTGCACGGAACATAGTGTCCCACGCCACTTTCTCCTGAAACATCAGAAGTACACTGAGCACCTAAAAGTTTTTGCAATTGAGCAGATTCCTGCCAAACTCCCCCCTCCTGAAATATTCCACCTCCTGTGCAAACAGGAAACATACTGGATTTACAAATTAAACACACTTTCCCCCCATGGCCTTAATGAAGAACTGGAAATGAACACCCTGTTGTAAACCCTTCCTCTTTCCCTCCCCCCCCTGAATTTTTCTCCCCCACAACCCCTTTCATCCGTTCACCCCACCAATAAGTTCCTACTCATATTCCCCCACCCACTCAATCAGACTTAATTAATTTGTCATTTTGCCATCTTCCTTTTGTTCCCTCTATCACTACCGTGCTTACACATTGTTTTCACACACTTGGTTCCCCCATTCTCACACTCGCCGTCTTCCACGTCACTCCAGCTCCACTCCGCCCCATATCCCCGCCCCTTTCAACAATTCCACCCACCTTTCTCATATTCAAAAACCGGCCTTTGTCCCGCCATCTGTCATCTCACTCTTTGGCTTGAAAAAGAAGACCAGCTCTTCGAAACGCGTAGCCAGTTTGGACACTGTCACTCCTTATCTCCGCCACTCGCTCTCACCCGCTTTACCCCACAGACACACCGCTCGCTGTTCCGGGCTCCCTGCTCATGCCCTCGAGCGTTGTAGTCCCACTCCTCTCAGTGGCTCACCCCGTCCTCAGCATCCACCTCCAGGCAATCTTCTCAACCACCGGCGTCTCCCGGGCCTTCTCTGCCTGCCAGCATTAACCGTTCGACAGTAGGGGCCACAGACCCCGCGCCCCCCCCCGCACTTAGTATTCAGCCACACATCCACTGGCCTCTCCTAACAGCCAGCACCTTTCAGACGGTCAGTCCTTCACAACATTCACCCACCCGGTTCCCTAAAACATCTGACCTAGATTCCCACTGACACTGAATCCTTCTCAGCACCAACATTTTCCACACCACTTTGAGTGCCCACCATCCTCGGCAACCGTGGACTCCCCATCCATCCACACCTCGTCGCTGATAACGCGCTAGTACCTACTCCCTGGTAAGTCCTATTCCCTTATTTGTTTTTGCCAAGCCACCACTTGGTAGTGGCGCTTCTGTATTTCTTGTTTTTTTCTAATTAGCAAACGTCGGACACCCCGGTCCGCACTTAGGAGCTGCACACCAAGTACCGCAACCCACATTCGCTTACCCTCACCTCAGTGGTAGCGCTGCACTAGGGGACATATCTCCCAATTTTTCGTGGTTAGCACTTCTACCTTGCAGCTCTCAGGATCCCTGGTTCAAATCCTGGTCACTATCTGCAAGGAGTTTGTATGTTCTCCCTGTGCTTGTGTGGGTTTCCTCCGGTTACTCCGGTTTCTCTCCACACTCCAAAGACATATTGTAAAGTTCATTGGCTCCTCTCTAAACGGTTCCTGTATACATGTGTGAAAGGGACCTTAGATTGTAAGCTCCTTGAGGGCAGGGACTGATGTGAATTGAATGTGCTATGTAAAGCACTGCATAAATTGTCAGCACTATATAGATACCTGTAATAAATAATAAGTGGTCTTGGCCACTTTCTTTAAAGGTTAAGTCCACCCAAGACTGATATTTTTTTTCCCACTAGATTCTTTTTCCATTAGTCCTCCTTCTAGTAAAGTCCACCTCATGCAGCTTCCTTGTATGCTGAGACAACTCCGCTGCATTGCTGCTAAATTCAGATCAGTTTAGTTCCTCATGTAAGCTATGTCTGCTTGCACTACAGTGAAGTTGGAAGAAGTTGCATAGGGTGTTGTTATCAGCATTTTCACTGCTAATTTATCAGCGTGTAGCTTTTTTTCTTATCAGCTGGTCACACCCAGCCCTGCACACTGCTTTCTGGATTGGCAGAACTGAATGTGCTAATGAGACCCTCCCACTGTGAACTGCAGTGTATGGGAGGGGGGGAGTGTGAGGCACATATGAAGGATAATTTGGCTGACTCAAACAAGGTAGAATATATCTTTTATTTATTTATTCGACTGCATCACATGGACACTGGATTTGAATCCTGCCACACAGGAGTCTTTAGATCACCCACAGTCTTCTTTAAATCTTGGAGATTTAAACAGCAAAGCCTTTTCTACATAGTAACGGTCAGCTCCCAAAAATTAATCGTAATGTATTTTTATATTACATGATGGAAAATGAAGTATGGACTTCATTAGTAGGAAGTAGGACAGCCTTACTAGCTTTTTTTATTTCTTCTTCAGAAAGTCATAACCAAGGACTCTAATAGGGAGACTTCAATCATGTGGCCCCAAGAGATAAAAGGCTTTTGTGGGTAATTCCACCCATTGGCATCCATGTAGTGCTGAAATATCCATTTTACGTTGACTTCCTTGTATTGGCCATATTGTTAAGAATTTATAAAATAGGAAATCTGTAGTTCAGTTCTCTGTTATTACATAGGGCAAGACTTGAGTATATGTGTATGTAATGTGTTTCTGCTCCATGTTTTTTGCAGAGTAGTAAATGCTTTAGTAAAGCAGTGGAATTCCTAGTGCTCCTTGTTGTTTCTATATGACAGGGAATGTATGTGGACTTCTCTTTTTCACTGGTTAAAGTATCTGCAGAAAAGTACATCTATATTTTGTAACCACAAGTAACTTGTGAGTCCTAATGAACTAGAGTAACACCTTCATAATTTTCTTGTGAGAGTGGAGGTATTCACAAACAACTAAAGGACATGTCAACTTTGGCAACTCCAAATATAAGAAACCCTTATATTTGTGTTTTGCGTCATATGAACATTAAGGATTCCTTACAATAGGAATATGGCTCTACTTAATAAACATCAGTCTCAGCTTTACATTCACAAACACCACAGTACTATTTATTGTGCTGCCATTCTAGCCAAAACTGATATTTCTGTTTTAGGCATGTAGTCGTTTGTTGAATTACCTGCTGGCTTTTTTTTGTGAAGAACACAGTGTTATGACATCCTCGTTGTAGACTCTTGGGTCTTCTTCCCCTTTCAGAATACCATAATTAAAGTGTCAGGTTCTTGCAGGTGGGGTACTTAATTGTTCTGTCCAATTATGGAAGGTGCAACAGTATAATTTACCTTTTAAATACCTACAGCAGTAGAATAATTTGCAGGAGAGGTCTGATCACTGGATTTCCAAAGTGATGTAAAAGCTTGTGATTCAAATTGCTTACAACCATGCCAAACTAAGCTTTCCTTATTGAATGGAGCTCACCTTAAATATGTTTTAAAGCTTTATCTGTATGTTGAGTAAACGTAATGTGCAAAATTGGTGTACTAACTAAGTACTAACAGCTCAAAATATTTCCACATAACACTGATCGTCAGCTTATCACTTTGTTGGTTTGCTTTCAAAATGGGGGTCTTTATTATGTTAAATTATTCCTATCAGGCTAGACGAAGGTTTTCCAGCAATTGCAAAGAATTCTATGTTTATGTGAGGCTAGTTGTAGGTTTATACTTACAGAAAGACTAATATCCCTTAATACTTCTGATTCATACTATAAAGGAAATTCAGCAGCAAAGAGCAGCACAGAAGTTGATATACACCTTCAATCAAGTGAAGCCACACAGTATTCCTTATAATCTGAGGTAAAGGAGTAATATTTCTCAGCTGTAAAACAAAACAAAAGTGTGTGTGTGTGTATATATATATATATATATATATAT
>NW_017307225.1:329675-365630 GCF_000935625.1 Nanorana parkeri
TATATATATCTATAGTAGTGGATACGCAACCATTTTTTTTTAATATTCTCTACATTGTGGCTTAAGCTTTAGTGCCTTTTAAAAATAAATTGCTGTGCTTTTATTGCCCTTAAGAGAAAAAGCCTAAAGTTAGGTATCAGCTATAATTTTTATTTACGCCTGCTATCAACCCGTATTGATTAATACAGGGTTGTTTGCAACTTCCCACACATTAAAGTAAGGGGTTTAGCAATGAGATGGTACCAAAACATCCTTACTTATCTGTCCCTGTGGTATGTGCTATTAAGAACACACAGCTTCCATTACATTCTACAATATTGCCCAATCAAGAGGCTAGATACCACTAAAGCGAGGCTCGTTTGTTTTTTGAACTAGGAAATGTTCCTCAATGCTAACCCACACCTGAATGTGTTGTAGCTTCTTGGATCAAGTCTAAAGCTGACCATGCACCTATAGAGTTTCTGCAGATTTTCTGTGGCCAGATGGAAAAAGTGCAACAGATTCCTCCATCTACATTAAACTCTGTGAATGTAGGAATCTCCAACTGGGCCAAGCTTCAGTATCTTGCTAGTCGGCCCCACTGGCTGTCAAAATACCGGAACGATCTGATTGGATGCATGCATTGTTCAGGTATTTTGAGAGCCAGGGGCCGACTAGCAAGATACTGAAGCTTGGCCCAGTTGGAGATTCCTACATTCACAGAGTTTAATGTAGATGGAGGAATCTGTTGCACTTTTTCCATCTGACCATAAAAAATCTGCAGATAATCTATAGGTGTGTGGCCAGCTTTACAAGGCCGGTGGAACCTCAGACATAGCACATCCTTACTGGGAATGGTTGCTTCCTTTTATTCTTATTTTACTGTCTTTTATAAGACACACTGATAAGTCTTATTGCTTCCATGTGAAGTCACCATGATTACACTTTCTCTGAACCATTAGTCCTTCACCTACAGAAATATATTGTTTACTAAAGAGCAACATTGGTAGCTTTTTCAAGCAACAAAGTATATACCAGGAAGGCATGTATATCTTTTGATGGGTTTTATATTTGTTAAGGTCCACTTTAATTAAAGTAAAGGGTAATTTCACATGCATGGAAACATTTTAAGAGCATTCCCACTTTAAATGCAGCTATGTTGCATTGTTAAATTGAAAATCTTTAATGAAATTCTATTTTACCAATGTAGTACATTTCTTTTCTAAATAAATGATGGCCAGTCAGACAATATTTTTTCATGTGCAGTACATTATCTCTTAACATAAATAGTTGAAGTAAACGTTCCGCACTTCATAAGATAAAGATTGCTTGTGCAAGGAGTTGTAAATAAGAGTCATAACCAGTTTTATGGTGATTTCAGATTTTTAGAAGTCTTTCTTATCTATTGTCATTCTGCTAACCAATGGCTGACAATAGAAAAATACATGAGTGGAGAATTTCGTAAGTATAACAACAACAATGGAGATGAAATCAACCCCACTACTTTACTGGAGGAGGCTCTTTTGTCGTTTTCTCACTGGACCTATGAATATACAAGAGGAGAACTGCTTGTTCTTGACCTGCAAGGTAAAGTACTTTGTAAATTACATACAAAGCTCTATAGAACATGCAGTTCATTCATACAGTTATTCTTCTTAAAAGATAGATAAAACATAATTTAATAAGTCAGTTTTATGTTGGGATCCAATCATTTGTTTAAAAGTCCCACTCAAGTCACAATTTTGTATGTTGTATGTTGCTTTGGGTAGATTTCCTTTCCAGGGATAGGTGTAAAATAAAGCAGTGGCTTCTCCACTCGCTATCCTCTGCAAGCATTCAACTATCGGATTAGTCAAATGCTTGCTCCCCCTACTCACCACTCTTGTTGCTCCCATCGGCCCGTACGTTCTGTAGTGACATACAAGATAGTGGAAGAAATCACAACAGCCTATTAGTACAGTGCAAAACTCATCTGATGGTTGAATGCTTGCAACGTCTGAGGAGCATAGAATGTAGAAGTTGGCGGTAGGAGCTACAGTGGCTTAGTTGGGGGGGTGTTTGGGGTCTTTGACAGGTAAGCACTTTTGTTACAGTAACCCTGTAGTGAATTAAGATTTGGTCTAAAAAAAGTTAACAGCCAATTTTCGAGACATTGGTTCATGGTAAGTCAGTTGGTTCAGCATTTGGAAGATCTTGACAAATAAAATCGCCAAAAGTAAGATTTCTGTACCATGGTTCTTTTTTGGTACCTCTACTTTGAGGTTTTACTTCTCCTGTTACTGCAAGGGAAGTCTTACTCTGTGTATGATAAAAATGAAAACTCCAGAATGCAAAGGGAGGCAATCTAGTGGTAATGGCCACTTAAAAAAAAGCTGGTGATTAGACCTGAAAACATCCATAAAACATTTAAATTTATTGACTGGACTGACTGAGAATATTTTCATTGGCTAAACTTACCTATATTTAATAAAGTAGTGCAAATAATAATGTTTTGTGTGAAAATTGCAGCATCCCATAGCAAACAGTGGCAAATGATCTTTCACTAATCTCACTAAAGGCAAATCTAATGGCTTACTAGGGGTAATTTTTTACAATTGTTTCTTGGCTTGGCTCTTAAAGTCCACTTATAGAGACATTTAAATATCTGTGTGAAAAGAAGTGCAGTACCTATAGCAAACATTCAGGATCCATCTTATTTTAACCTGTTTTCAGTAAAGTGAACTCTGGTCGATCGTGGAATGTAAGGCCAGTGTGCATCAGTGCTTTGCACCATTTTTTATTGAGTAAGTCAGTAAGACCCCTTTCACACGGGTTGATCAGGAGAGGATACATGCACAGATCCTCTCCTGATCACAGCGGTATGGAGTGGATGTCACTGCTGTGACATCCGTGTCCATTCATATCAGATTACCCCCGATCTAGCACAATCCGGCCCGGTGAAACGGATCTGTTTGTTTTTACGGACCTGGCCGGAGTAGGGTGCACAGGGTGTAAACGGACAAGCACGCTAAAGCAGAGTCAGGAGCAAACCGTTGTCAGGGAGAACAGAAGATTAGCAGAATGGTCAGGTCGGTAACAGGAAGGAAGGTCAGAACGCAGCATCTTCGTAGTAGGAAGCTGATGATCACTTAGCACAGAGCATCAGCGAGTCACAGCCTAAATAGCCTGTCTGGCGCCAGAATCTGACATGTGTGCAGACCCGTCTGCATCTGTGCAGAAATCCAGGGCCAGGTCTGGCTCTAAGGTACATGTGTATGCGCAGGTGCTCATACAGCGCTCCTGGCAAAGGCTTCTTGACAGTATGGGATCGCAATACCTAATTATTGCAGAGATTTTATTTTTAAATAGACAATACGTCACGAAAAGCAACTAAAATAACAGGCCAGTGCTTATTTATTGCTACATTTGAGCCTCTGTGTGACTGTAAATATTTTGCTCACTTTAGACTAAGTGTAAGGTTTAATAAAATCTGTTGATTATCACAAACAGAAATCCTAAACTGCATGTACTTTATATATACAGCAGATGTCTCTCTCTCTCCCTCTCTCTCTCTTTAAAGGATTTTATACCATGGCAGCTTTATCTGGCTTTCCATATTTAAATCCCAAAGTGGCTTTTACGATTCACTGTTCAGAATCTATTCTATATGCCCCCTATTGTCTGTAAGGCTTCTAGTACATATGAGAACAAAAAAACACCATTTGGTCATTAAATGCTTTTAAAGTATATTTTGTGGGCCTTACTGTCTATATATTGTATAGAATTGACCAAAATGAAACACAGCTGAAATATCACTCTCACAAAGGGGTTATTAATCCACTTCGTTATCCTGTTTCTAGTATGCAATTATAAGATAACAATTGATGTTCTTATATACATGTATATTAAGAAACCTTAACGCAATACAGGATCACAGTGACAGCATTAATTGTGTGGTAAAGCAGTGGTGAATGAATTCACCAACATTCTGGGACTTCAGAAACAATCATTATTGATGGGTGACCTCAGATTTATTTTGGAGCCTCTGTCTTTTGTTAAGCTGTACATTAATGGCACAGTGGTGACAAAGCTTTGACACTTCAAACTTTTTTAACCGCCTCACCTATGTGTACTGACACAGCCCTCAGTGCTCATTTGGCATTCATGAACTGAATATATTTCTCTTGGTTTTCCTTACAGGTGTTGGGGAAAATCTTACGGATCCATCTGTTATTAAACCGGAAGACAAGCAGTAAGTTTAATCTTATTTTACAAGCTGCCACTGAAAATACAAAATCCGATGTAGCGTTCAGCCGAGATTGTCTGTCCATCTGTCCTCATCATGAGGCGGTTTTCTGCAGATTGCTGCCTTTCACATTACAGACCGCCTGTCTTAATCCACAATTAAACAAGCACAGTATATTTAAAAGTGTTTTACTGTTTGAATAATTGGAACAATTGTGAGTGTAATCAGCTAGAACATCTATATTTCCATGTTACCAGATGACAGAATAACACAAGCGCACAAATTAGTACAGCATCCACAAAATTACTGCTGTCATTATTTTATTTTTTTTCGTCGCTGTGGCAGACACAGCCTACTTTATGTGAGACTCTTTAGTTTCACATAAGCATCCTTTTATTTGTGAGTAGAACCGCAGAGCCTCATGGGAACTCTCATCTGGTTTCTGAGGGAGAGCTGAGATTGTACCCTGGGACCTATCTGAACTAGAGATGAGCTGTTGCTGTGTATACCACTTTGTTATTGGACTAATTAAATAGTTTCCACTTGTGTTGCATGAAATCACAACATTCCCAGAGAGTCTGTGCTTCCTAGCTAAAGACAATGCACATTACATGAATAACAGCAGAACAAGAATTTCATGTGCCAGATGCTGTATAAATGATTGTGCTTCCATGGATTTGCTTTAGAAAGAATTTTAGGTGCCAGTGATTTTCATCTGATATCACCACATTTTCAGTCTGAATAGTACAATATCAGTACACAGGCAGATAGCACTTAATAACAGGGGGATGTACTGTACATATATACCTGGTGGCTCTACTCCAGCAGCCGTAGGGCTGCAAAAACGAATTGATTTAATCAACGATAATCGATAATGATAATTGTTGTTAACAATTCTCATTATTGATTAGTTGATTACAATTAGTTGAATCTCCACCTCTCTGCTGCTGTGTCCCCTTCAATCAGAGGGAACACAGAGCGCTGCAGCCGGAACCCAGCGGGAAGTAGAGACTGCTGTGCCTCATGCCTCCTCCGCTGCTGTGATCCGTCCCTCTGCTGCTATGTCCCTGTTCCTCAGCTGCTGTGCCCCCATTACTCAGCTGCTGTGCCCCCATTCCTCAGCTGCTGTGCCACATCTATGTCAAGACCTCCACGCTTGGCTCCCAGTCCATCCACAAGATATGGAGCTTGAAGTCCCCCAAACTCTGTTAAAAGCCTTTCTCGGCATGACGATGCGTCACCACTTTTAAGCGAGGTGGGGGGTGGGGTGTATGTTAACCTTTTCAGATACTCGGACAGCATGCATCTGGGACACTTGGGTGCAGGAGGTGGTATCTCAGAGCTACAAATTGGAATTTTTCTCCTCCCATTCCCCTCCTCGGTTTCTCACCTCACTGCAAATTTTACAGGTTTGTCTTCAGGTACAGAGGCAATGGATTCTCTGGTGGCTCAGTGGGATCAGTACACTTTGATCTATACCTTTTTTGCCTTGAAGCATCTTCCCTGTGTAAGTTGAAGGGTATTTTGAGAACACGCATTGCTCCAGACTGGCAAGGGTGGATGTGGTACACTGACCTGGAAAGACTCCTGGCAGACTCTCTGTGGACCCTGCCAGATCGTCAGGATCTTCTGCTAAAAGCACGATTTTCATCCTGCTTCACGGTCACTGGTCTTAACAGCATGTCTATTGAAGCCCGGGTTTTGAGAGACAGAGCATATGTGAAACTGTGACTCCTATGAGGCTAAAGGCTAGGAAGGCTACTTCCTCTAAGGTCTATCATTGGCTGTGGAAGGTATACTTTACTTGGTGTGAACCTAGAGGTTTTTCCCTGGGACAAATCCTCTCCTTTCTGCAGCTGGGTCTGGACCAGCAATTGACCCTTAATACCATTAAGGATCAGGTTTCTGCCCTATTTTGTTTCAGAAGCTATTGGCCCCTCCCTCTTCAATTAAGACCTGTGTAGAGGGAATCTCTCATGTGGCTCTTCCTGTTCGTTGCTCAGTGATTCTGTGAGATCTGAATCTAGTTCTTTTTGTGCTTCAGAAACCACAGTTTGAACCCATCAGGGACATTCCTCTATTTATTCCTTGTAGCCATCACCTCTGTGAGTGTCTGAACTGGCAGTTTTATCCTGCAAGGTTTTGCATAGGTACAAGGTGGTGTTGAGGTCTAGTACTTGCTTCTTGCTTAAGTTAGTTTCTGACTTTCATCTCAACCAGGATATTGTTTTTCCATCTGTCTCAAGTTCACCAAACAAAGTTCCACGTTCCACTTCATTGTCTGGATGTGGCTTAGGCTATGAGAATCTTAGCCACTGCTTCTTTCAGAAATACTTATTCCCTCCCTGTAATTCAGGGTGGACCCCGCAAGGGTTCATCGGATTCCCGTTCCACTATTTCTTGGTGGCTCAGTCATAGCATCATCTCAGCGCATGGTCCTAAGGATTGGGTTCCACCCTATCCTGTCAAGGCAGACTCTTTTAGATCTAGGTCTGTGATCTGTGTTTTGGGCCTGTCCCTCTATAGTTCTTAGTGTTGTTTTCTTTGGCCTGTTAGTGGTTGTTTGCTGCCCCCCTCCAAGTTGCACTGCTTTAGGACATTTCAAAGGTGAAAGGCTTCCTGTGTCTCTCAATGGACGAGAAAGAGAATTGATTTGTTGTACTCATCATAAAATCCTTTTCTTGGAGACCATTGAGGGGCATAGGTTCCACCCCTATGTGTTTATGATCATGCTTTCCTTACTGTTTTGCTACAAAACAAAGGCATGCTGGTAGTAGGAGGGGTTATCCTGGGCTGGGAAAAAAATCCATCCCCACCTGACAGCTACCAGTTGGTATTACTAGACTAATGTGTTCCATAAAGCATTGTACAAAACAAGTCTAGCTCTGCTTCAACAAAGGCTATGCCCTAGCCTGATCTTACTGGTGTTGATATTTACTAAGCCTGTAGCATATGTTCAAAGAAAAAATGTCATCCAGATTCAAAACTAGAACCACCCAATATTCAGAATAAAACTCCGATAATGCGGGGTTTTTTTGGACAAAAAAGTACAAAAAATGCAGTATTAACATTAATGGAATTGGGGACAGGTTTGTACATGTTATATTTAGTTCAGCAATGGAAGATTAAATGTGGCCCTTTTGAATAGTTTTAGGGCTATATCTCTTAATAAAACCGACTGTCATATGTTTGACTGTATACCTTTCAAGCAGCATTGTTGATATCTATTAAACATTTTGAACAGCAGATCCCATTAACCATAGCTGGGATTTTCAGCTTCCCTGTCAGATTCTGAGCTTATGTGAAGTGCCCGCAGTGTAGGTACACAAACTTCACTCCTTCTTAATAAGGTATTTGGTGATTTTTCTGACACTTTATGTTTGTTTCTACAGGTCAAGAGGTATGGTGTTTGGGCCAGCCAATTTAGGAGAAGATGCGCTTACAAACTTTGTTTCCAAGCACCGCTGCAATTCCTGCTGCAGGAAGCTTAAACTTTCTGGTACATGTTTTAATTGTTTGATTATACTACCATCAACACTTTTTTTCTGCTCATTATGTTGTTGAAATGTGTAACTTCTGCTTAATTTCCAGTGCAGTGCTGACATTCTGCTTTCAAGATTATAAAAATATTCTGTGAGGAGTCTAGGAAGGGATTTACTTAAGAGCTGCTCAGAGAAGAGATTAAACAGCATTGACACTTTTACATTAAATGAGGCACATGATGAGACAGTCTTTCATTGCTGCTGAGTCTATTAAGTACAGCTGCTGCGCGCCTGCCTCTCTGCCCTTGGCCTGTCAATCATTTTTAAGAAGAGGCCTAGTGCCAGTGCTGCCATAACCAGCCATGCAACACAAAATTATATTAAAGTGACCCCTACCGTGTCAGGAGGGCGCGCACGGTGTTAACAATTCCGTTATTAAACTCTTTATCCCTGTCTCTTATTTTAAGTCCCGTCTTCCCTCTGGAGTTTTGCTAAGATCATGCGGATCTTATATCCAGTTTATCTTTGGCGAGGCAGAGTCATGCAGTCCCACCTTTTCATTAGAGATGCTTGTTAACCTCAAGGGCGTTTTGCTGTATGTTTTCATACTTGTAATTGCATACCTTTTGAAGTGGGTCTAAGAAATCTAGTTTTTGTAACGCTTTATCTTTTGTGTTCTGCTTCTCTGAAGTGATGCTACCAAGGGCAGCATTCATTACATGCCGCTCCTGCCTCATACCCTTCAGATAAAGCCAACAATTTCCTAATTCACTAAAAAATAAATATGCCCATTTGCTGAAGCACACATTTTGTCATTAGAACACATTTTGCTTCTGTGATTAATGCTTACACTCGGTAAATTAAATTTCTGTTTGCAATAATTATATACAGTCAAGGAAGCAGCAGTATATAAATGGCTAAACAATTACTATAAACAAAAAAGTGAATGCACATTATAGATCTATTGGGGCTCTATTGTTAATTGCTAATCAGTTTAGAAAAGCACAAGACTAGAGAGTGAATTCTTAATTTCTATCCTTCAATGACTAGACATGCTTACAAGCCTATTATGCAAAACAGTAAAAAAAAGTATGCAAAGTAAAGCAACCAAAATGTAATGACTACATTATCATTTGACTACTAGTCAAATGATAATTTCTCATTGGCTGGTATTGGTTGCTACATATAGGATATCTCATTGTGCTGTGACCCTTCTGTTTATTATAGAGATAGATAGAGTATGGATTGGTTAGAACCACCTTTATGATTTTTTTGATCTGTGTGTGACTTTGCATATGTAGACAACTGAGGGTATATCTTTTCAATGTGAAGTACACCCCCTTTTAGACTGCTGTCACTGAAACAATATTCTTCCATTGGAAGATTTCCTCTCTATTCCTTTTCTGGTGACAACTCAAAATTTTGGATTTTCTTTCACTTTCATTGACAAGGGTCTCCAGGATACAAAAAGGGAATGAATCTCCCGAGCAGGGACACAGACAGCAGAAAAAAAATCCTGACAGGGGTTCTATCCCCTCTTCAACCTATCCAAAACTATAAAACATGGCTTTAGATACACTCCGTATTTTCATCCAAAGGATATCAGATGTTTATAAACCTGTCATGTGAGAAATGAAGGCTGCCATTGCTGACCACCTGCAATTCTAATCAAATCACTTCAATACTTTTCACTCACTGACCTGGAACAATTAAAGCTAATCTCCAGCCAGGAACTCACCACCACTAACCTTTTTCTCTCCCACCCCTTATGCCCCAGTAGATGAAAAAATAAATCTAAATGCCCAGAATACTTACCTAAATCCATGGTCTTGTGACATGCCCAAGTCTACTCTCTTCTGGACTGCAGAGTAGGGAGGTCTTTCTGGTGTCTACATTGCTGGCTGGTGATGTGGAGATTTCTCATTGACTGCCCATCAGTGTGATGACGCTACAACTAGTGGCTGTAGTAGATTATTGGTCTTCTTTCTTGGAAAAGACACCATTGAGCAGATATATGTGAGTAAAAAAAGGCTTTAACTTTGTTCATTCTGTTACCTAGATTAGCAATCCTTACTGAAAAGCTAGGATTTGCTCCAGAAGAATATGTGTAGTGTAATTGTAAATGGTAAAGCACTACAATTTAAGGCATTTTAATCCTTCTAGTTCTAGTTAATGCAGTAACATGTATGTATCTAGTTTCAAAAAATGATATTGATGTAGTAAATATGTAATATATAATATAGTCTCACAGTAATAGGCTGAGAGGGTTGTAATAACCGCTTCTAAGAAATATACCACAATGGTCAAGATAAAAGAATGTAGAGGCCTGGATGATGGTGTTCTAATTATATCTATTTTAAACCACAACAAAACCAGCTCGGAGTTTCATAGAGTATGTAAATATGCCCCTCATAGGATCGTTTGTAAAATATGTGCTGCGTAAAATAGAGCTGAGTAGGATGAGGTTAATCACCTTGTTTCTCCCCTGAGTGCTTTTCATAAACTAATGAATCCTTTAGGTGCGTTTGAAGATACTCTCTGTATCTTTTCATTGCATTTGCCTTGACACTGAGAATATTGTATACTTAGTGAATAAATATAATTTCAGGATTATTTAATACTATAGTGCAAACAGCAATAACATGTTGACGCATGGCAACTATTCAGTGATTAGACAGTTCTCATTTAGGCAGTATGCTTGTGGATAAAGGCATGTGTGTTGGGTTGCTGTGGGAATAAGAGAATTATTTTATTGTACATTTGAGGGACACTGCTTGATGATAATTAAGAAACCTGGAGTTATACTGCTGCCTACAGGAGAAATGGACTCTAGGCACAAGAAGACTGCAGGCTAGCCCCCTCATGGCTGTGACACCTAACCCCTCACACCTGCTCAGTTTTGCTTAATGTCCTTAGAAGAATGTATGTTTTTTCCTATATGCTATATTTTTCACTTGAATTATAAGATTTTTTTTCTATTTTTGTTTTATATTGTCAACAGCAACTGGTAGATTCACGGCAGACATTGGAAATCTTAGATGTCTTTCCAGTTAGCCAACAAACACAGTTTTTTCCTGTTGGTTAAGTATACTGGGGTTCTCTCTGCAATGGACCCTCAGTTGATAGTGACAACCTATCTGCATTCCAGTTAGCAAAAGGCTCCGCTATTTAGGTCAGGCCAGTATATCTGAGGATCCCTAGCTGAGTTATTGGGTCCCCACCTCTAAAGACTCACATTTGTGAATGGTTGTCAGGTTGGATGTCTGGATTTTTTCCTCTTATTTGTACATTGTTTATAGGCTCTTCCTACAGAAGATGCTATATCTACTGGGAAGTATGTGAGAGAAATACTAATTTCTACCTTTTTTAACTATTGTACTTTCTATATTCCAATATAGGTTTACCGGCTGGACATTGTACGTTTTGACTCACCTGTTACAGCTGTAATCTTCATGCTGTAACTGGCTAAACTGTTCTGACAGCTAAGAAGGGATACCCTCCTTTTCATTGTTTCTCTTGGGGAGATCTAGCCACATTTTACTGTACTCCTGTGCCCTCAGTGGCCGGCACTGTTTATGTCCGATCGATAATTAAGATTTTCCACCGTTTTCTTGTTGGCTGTGACTTGCTTACTGACTTACTACTAAATTGGAGTAATCCTGCCTGCACCAGTCCCTTTCTACCACTGTCTTCGGTCTTCTCCATCTTTGAGGTATTTCAGTCATTATATACTTGGACAAATTGCTGCTACAAAAGCACACCTCTCTATCACTCACACTGTGAACCTTGGAGGACTTCGGTTAGATCCTGAACATTGAGAAGTAATTCCTTATTCCACCACATTGCTTGGATTACTCGGACCTTCTCTTGGATATCTTTCAGGCCAAGGTATCTCTGCCCCAGGAGAAGTTGGCGGAACTGCAGAATCAGGTTTAGCAACTTCAATCCCAACATGGCGGAAAGGCATGCGAGTGCTAGGATTGATGGTTTCAAGCTTTGCAGTGGTTCCATTTGCTGAATTCCACTCAAGAACTTAACAAGGAACAATTCTTACGGCCTGGAATGAATGCATTTTTTCTCTTGACATGCTGATCCAGCTACATCCTCAAACTAAAATGTCTTTGTCATGGTGGCTTCTGTCCCTGGTATTATTGGCAGATTTTGTTTCTCCCCTTACAATGGAAGATTTTAAAGATGAATGCCAGTCTTCTAAGTGAGAGCAAAGTTCTGCCTTTTTAATACTAAAACTAAGTTCTGTCTGTTTAGGGTCATTAGTCTCAGGAAGAATTGAACCTTCCAACTACATTGTAGAGTTCTGAGCAGTTCGCCTGTGGTTAGTTTCTTCTCCACCCTGAATGGTCATCAGACAATGACACAGCGGTGCCTTACATACATTTAGGGGCCACCAGGAACATTGCAGTAGTGACAAATATAAAGTCTATTCTATCTTAGACAGAGTTTCACGTTCCAGCAATTTATGTGGTGCATATTACTATGGTGGAAAACTAGCAGACAGTTTTCTCAACAGTAAGTGTTCCAGGAAATATGTCTGCATTGGAGGATGCTGGATGTGAATCTGCTAGTTTTTCGGTTCAACATGCAACTGGTCAGTATTTTCTCAAGATCGCGTGATATGATGGTGGGTGCAGCAGATGTCCTGGTGATGTTGTGGGACAGTATACCCTGATCCTCCATCGCATTTCCTGCACTGCGCCTTTTACCTTTTTACCTTCTCTGTTTCGAAGGTTCAAGACCAAGCATTCTATTTATCCTGGATTGGCCTAGAGTGTGGTATACAACTTCATTTGTCTGGTAGCCAATACTCGGTGGCCTCCACCAGATCATCCAGATCTAATCTCTTAGGGACTACCCTGCATCTTGCTTGCTGGCTTTGACGGCCTGGCCATTGAAGCCCAGGTTTTTTTTAATTCATTTATCGCGACCATGCTCAAAGCGCGTAAATCTTCCTCACGTAACTCCTATTTTCACCATACCATTATACCATAATGTAGTCTTCTTGTGGGCACCATTTTGGTGAGTTATTAGCATTGCCCAGTAAGAAACCCCCTTTTTCCTTATGTAACATGAGGTTGGTTTGAGACCAAGGACCTCTTTTTTTTTACCCTAAGTGGTCTCTGCCTTTCACCTTGAAGAATATATTATGTTACCTTCCCTTTGTCCAACACCAGATTTCTGCCTATTGCTTAGATGTTGTAAGGGGTTAAAGAATGGACCACTTTGGCTTATTAGGATTGGATTGTAAGGTAGGCAGACATCACAGAGAGTCTGTGTACTGACACACTCTTGAGGAAGTTTGGAAGTGACAAAGCGCTTTGGAATGGGTCAGTGACAGCATCGCGTTTGTTGGGTATGCTCCTCGTATACCAGGAGAGGAGGAGAAACAGGTGATTTGGCTGGTGCTGGTATTGCACCATAAATAGAGTTTTTTTTTTTTTTTTATTTGAATAAAGAAACTGTTTTACACTATGGAGATTATCCTTCTTTTTGTAACACATTAATGTAGAGTACTGGTGCGTTAGCCATGCTGAATTAAAACTTGATTAGCAGCCTGTGCAGAGAAGAACCCCACGATTTAGGTGGGTGGGGGGATTTCGATTTGACCATGTTTCATCTTACACCCTGAATATGTATGTATCATGAAATATGGTCATAAAAGTCAACTTAGTCTTTAACCGGGGGGGCATGGAGGGGCTAAGAGAGCACAAAGAATTTTTATTACAGCACAGGTTACATCTGCTGTGGAAAAATAGTGTTTGCTATTGGTTGCCATAGTTTACATCTATTATGGACTGCCCTTATTGAACTTTGCGCTTTAATTTATTTTTAATTTATGGATGTTTAATATCTATTATACACATAAGGCACTACTATACAGACTGATTATTACTGGACACATACAGTATATTATGTACTTATATTTACCATCACAAAGTATTAACAGCAACAGGAAATATATGATAATGTGAATGCATATTATTTACTTATTCACATGAATACTCCATTTATTTACATGATTGTTTAACATCGTTAATATTACTTATTGTTTTTATTAATCACTGGTTTCACTATTTTATACTTCACTCAAGTATTAACTTTCTTCACCTACAGACTTGAACAGAAATGACTACTCACCCGGAAAAGTCAACCTAGGGTTTGAAATTGAAGAAGCAGACACAGATGAAGACAACCTGGAATATAATACAAAACTCTAAGACAGCAATGTTACCCAGCTATAAGCAGGGCTTTGTACCCAGGACATTAGTGTATAATGGATGGACTGGCACTATCAGTCAAACAAGCAGGAAGGGATAATATTTATTTTCGGAATATAGAACAGCTAAACTGAATCTTGTGTTGTTGCCACTGGAGAATTATCTGTTATTTGTATTAAAAATATCTATATCATTAGTACTGTCTTTCTAAGAATCATCATAATTTAACAGTTACCCTTTACATGTGGAGTGATGACATATTTAGTAAGTGTAGTGTGATGTGATTAACTATAGGAAGAAATCAGATTTTAGCTTTCATTAGCGAAGAGCTGTGAGAATGTAGAAATATTATTTCTAATAATAAGTGGTATGGGTTACTGACCTTTACACAAAATACTTTACTTAAAAAAAAGTAGTTTTCAAATAAAAATCAACTATTTATTTCTGAAATGTGCAAAATAGATGCAGTACAACTATAATGCTCACTGGCCTCCTCTAAAAAAACATTGTATATCAGTAGTCTGTTGAGTACAATAAATCAACAATGCAGATTTGTTTTCATGCATTTACTTTATATTATACTTATACAGTATAGATAAGACAAGACAAGATTAGACAATTAGACAATGTGGGATTCAATTTAAGAAAGGTACTGGAGTTGGCTCACAAGTTCTGAGCCATAGTAAAAACTCATATTACTTGTTATTGAAAAATCCTGAGAAGGCATATTTGCCTTGTGCTGATAGCTTAAATTGTACTTAGCATTAGAACTATGGCTAATTGGTCTCAATGTTGCATAACACATTTGCTGACTGTGACTGCTTCAATCTTATAGGGCAGGAAAAGACAGCATAAGACTGCAAGCTAGAGCTCTGAAAGCAAGCCTAGGCCTAGACATTGGAAACCCCATTTTAAAGATGACATTGCACATACCCAGATTTTCTCCTCTGTGAACTTTTCTAGTGCTGTTAGAACACTGTGGGTGCCGTCATGTTGAATTCCTTTGAGGCAACTCTATTTGCTGAATCATAGCTATCCTGTAAACACCCAACACAAGCTGATAAGCCAGCTCCCATGAGAGCCTCTGTTTACATTACACTGGCTGTCAAGAAATTAGAAGGAAGCTGAGATGAAAAGGCTGTAGCATTACAGATGGAAAAGAGAGTGAGCAGGGTTACCAGGGCAGCCCAAGAGAGCGACTTGCTGGAAACTCCACAAAGCATTACTCCAAAGTGTCTGAGTGATCCAGTGGAGTCAGGGGGAGCTTGCTTTCAAGTACTTTAAAGCTATGTTTGCAAATGTAATTAATTGCTATCCATAGCTTGGCCACAGCTTCTCCTTAAAAGATATGTGCACTTTCAGAAAAAGTATAGTTATCGATTTTGCCCCACCTACTTAAGATCCCTTTACCCTTTATCTAAGCTATCACTGCAGCAACTTTCCATCCACTGGGACATACCTCCTGTATGGATTGTGTGCCTTGATAATCTCAAAGTGCTGAATCTTGCTGTGTGCCATAGACAAGCATATGAACCACCAGCCAGTCATGCACTCAGAATCCATCTTTGTCTGTGAAGGCAAATTAATTTGCCCTTAACCTTCCTGGCGGTAATCCCGAGTGTGGTTTGGGGTTAATTTTCAATACCAAAAGCGGTAACTCTGAGCCACACACGGGATTACACTGTGCGTCACTTACCTTGTCTCTACGAGCCCCGCTGGGTCCTCCGGCCGATGCCGGCATCTGTCTTCCGAGTTTCCTCCCTTGCTAGTTCCCACGTCGCAGGGGGGCGGAACCGGCGGGAAATTCAAAAGTAAAATATATTACAAAAACTAAAGAAAATTGAAAAAAAAAGAGAAAAAAATACCCAGATAATCAGACCACCAGGGAGGTTAAGCAGGGAACCTTAACACATTCTTACAGAACGTATATATTTATATTTACTTCAGAAATAGTGTTGGAAAGGAATTAATTCTCCATTTACTTGGTTAGAAACATTAAAGTTGTACCTTTGCTTTCCACATGAAGAAGAAATATTTTAAAAAGTATATTCATAATCATAAGCATACTAATAAAATTGCAGTAAGTACAAAATGTCAAATAGGTTAAAACTGTTTGCAGAAGAACATATGTAAGAAAACCTATTTATTAGATACCAAAATATATACAGTATTATAGTGTATACTTGTTTTCTACCTGAATAAGGAACCAAATATTTTACTGATGTCAGTGATTTTGTAATAGGTCAAAGGAAATAATGCAGATAACCATATACAGTTAAGATCTTAGAGGTATGCCTGTGATAAATTAAAAACATTGCTGACTCTACTTGACTTCTCTGTGACTGTTGTATAGCACAAACTGTTTACACTGTTCTGTTTTAATAAAGATTGTCTTATTTTCAATGTATTTGTTTAAAGGCAAGGAAACCACACTTTAAGGCAGACTACAAATAATATCTTCAAATATGCATGTAAATGTATCTGTACAAAACATGAGACGTGTATGTGGCTTTGTAATATTTTCAGCTAAGGAAAACTTGCGAGAGATTCGTTGACTTTCAATAGGTATAGTAGGCAACATCATGGCCTATACACAGCCTGATATTTGCAAGGGATACCACTAATTCAAGGATTGTCTGCAGCAGAGTGCATGAGTAACAGTGTAGTGTCTGAGGTACACATTTGGCTTGATTTACTAAAGGCAAATAGGCTGAACACTTTGCAAGAGAATTTGCACTTAGCAGGAGAAGTTTGCCCTTAGTTTAGTGAATGAGAAGAAGCCCTGCTGACTTCCATCACCCATCATGTTCCACTCATCATGTTAAAAAGAAAAAAATGCAGCTTTTTATTTTCCTTACACATTATTTGGTATTCTTTACAAAGTGAAGTTTCACAACACGAATTAAGCTAAGGGAAACTTCCCCTGCAGAGTGCAAATTCCCTTGCAAAGTGAACAGCCTATTTGCCTTTAGCAAACCAAACCCATCATCTCACACATTGATTTCAATTCCTAACTTTTAGTTTAAGTTGTCTTCTTATCCTGAATGAAACCTTCATGTAGTAACTACCATACTACTCAGTAGTGATGAGCTGAACAAGCGGTTCATTGAACTCATCATAAAGTGTAAACTTTAATCCGAACCCCACTGAAATCTACTGAGGGGAAAATCAATTCTGACCTTTTTCATGTCTAATAGGCAAGCTATTGTCAAACAAAGGGCATGTGGAGCTGGCCACTGGCATAGTGGACATGTCCCAATGCAAAAATTAATAAATAAAAACACCATGCTATGAGAGGATCCTCCTTTTTACTTTACCTAGAGGACAACATTGGAAAAACATCAATCATTGAAAGCAGACCTTCACACTTAAATGCTACTTCCCCCTATAACATAATCACATGTGATTTATTTTTGGGGGGAGAGAGCAACTTTTTCTGTATAGAATCACTGTACATAGCACTTTTCAGCAGCACTTCAAAATATAGCAGCAACTATATTTCCCTGCAGACACTCTGTCAGCACTTCCTATCCTTTGCAGGTCTCTCCAACATGACACAAGGCTGCTGGGAACCCTGACTTGTATAGAGAACAGAAGAAAACCCCTTTTATTGTCCCTTCTAAGCCAACTGAGCACAGTTATGAAATGTGATGCTGGTAATTGTTTGCTTTTGCAATTTTCCCAAACTGTAAACAACTCGGGTTTGGGTTCATTCATATCTGACCCTGAACTGAAGCTCGTGCTTACTACTCAGCTAAGGCATATACAGGCTTAAGAAACAGGGACTAACTAAGTAATTTAGCCATACAGACATGCCCTCTGTACAGCTAAATCTACTCAGTTATCTCCTGTATCTTAAGTAACCCTTACTATTAGCAAAAGCATGCATGCTTAGACTTTGATATGAACATTGTAAGTGTTTCCAGACGTAACACAATAACTTTTTGATTAAGGTATATACTACTTTAGTTGAAACTTTAATAAAACTGTTTTAACTATGAAAATAATATCCTTCACTAAAGGACATTGCTATAAATCCAGCATAAAAGCAATAGCTAGCCTCAGGTGACAATTTTCTCTCCTTGGTGTTAATAATAAAGTTATTTACTGTACGTTTTATGCTAGTGGAAAGCATCCTTAATATTTTAAATGGTCATTATTCCTAATAATATGCATATAATCTCATTAATGCATATGCATTATAGTCATAGTATGAAAGGACAAGGCCATAAAAAGAGCAGGTACAGTCATATCTGTGGATTCTTGACAGATATGGAGGTCAATTAATCACAAGTTACATAGTCAGATTCTACATTAAATGAAGGGTAGGTAACCAGTGAAATGTTCTGTGCAGGTCTTGTATATATAAACTTTCCAGTCTACCTATTGATACTGTGGATTTTCTCCAAAATGTAAAGCTTTTAAAGAAGCTTATTTTTCCAAAATGTAAAGATTTTAAAGAAGCTTCTTTCTCCGAAATATAAAGAAATTAAAGACGCTTTAGGTAGGAAGTATTTCAGCAGGGCTTTTTTTTTTCAAATTGGTCTGGTAACATTTAAAATAACTGTTACAGACAGGGTCTAAAAAGACTGAATAACCCAAGAAGTAGACAAAATATACAGTATATATTAGTATAATCTTTGCAATGTCTTTTTGTTGTATTTGACTAAAAAAAGAAACCAAAACAATTTAGACAAAGATTTTGAAATATTTCCACCAAGTTGAAGAAGCGTTTTACAAGGTGATAGAGCAGATTTATTAAGAATGTCTGCATACATCTAGAAGAAATCCAAAATCCCACAATCAGGCAAAACATCTGTTTTAGGTGGATGACCTTACCAGAAAGAAATAATAAATATACAGACTGACATACTGTATAAAGGGAACATTGCCATAATATCCAAAGGTGCATCCGGAAATTATGGCACTAACTCATTCATGTCCCCTTGTTGTAGATGTGTGTGTTGGCAAGGCTAAATATCTGTTGTTCTCACAGCACAGATGGGTCTTGACATAAGGGAATAAAAGGCTTTAAGACTTACAATATCTACACAAGCACACAAATTAACTTCTTTAGATGCTGAAATTACTCACCCTTCCCTGGAATAAATTGGTCATGGTCTTTTTTCCTTATCATGAAGGTATTACGTAGTTGTACATCATTCAGACCTATGGAAGAGACATGCACTTTCTGACATCACTTCAAGAACCATTAGTATAATCTGTGACATACATTTTAATTGGCTTGGAATGCTTGGCTCCATTTTAACAAGTAATAGGCTACAATTTAGTGGTTAAAAGTTTACCCAGGTTTTAAGTGATTTGTATCATTGCCAATATCACATTCAGCCACTTGGTAAAGCTGAAGCTGCCATAAAGATAACCAAGACATCAATACAATTAGCCAAGAAAGACTGAAAAGATCTGTGGAAAGCAATAATTCAATGCAGAAATATACCAACTCCAGATACCAAAGGTAGTCAAATACAAAGTCGTATGTGTAAAAGAGCGATGGTAAATAAAAAAAAGGCGCACTATTGTAAAGGAGTTCATTTACTTCTAGAGCTGAATTTGGGTCAGCAGATGGAAAGAGGTACAAAAAACTCTTACATGCTCATACATACTGATAACAAATGGATATTTGCACAGAATGAAAGGGAGAATTTTTGACCACTGGTGAAACAAGTGTTACATACCATTTAGGAAACTATTAAATTCCAATCCACTTGTGGACAGTAAGAATAATGGCATACTAATCTTGGGTCCAGTTTATATAGACACCTGTAAAATAAAATAAATTTAAACAGCTACAACATCAAAGGGCCTTGAAAGACCTCCCTTAAAAGTTGTCTTTAATCCACCACACTCCAGACCAGAATCCCAATACGAAGGTGGGTGCTGGTATGACCTGTGGATAGTGCCACGTGAATCACAGAAATATTTAAATAGTCACGCCACTCCAAGGTCAAACACGCTGGACCTCTTTTATTCAGATGCTAGGCAATCATAGTGACAGTGCAAAAAAACTTTTTTGCACTGTGTCACTATGATTACCTAGCTTCTGAATAAAAGATGTCCAGCGTGTTTGACCTTGGAGTGGGGGTGACTATTTCAATACTTTTCACTTAAAAGGACCCCAGTAGATAAATCTAGCATCCCTAGGTCTGCTTTCACAGCCAAGGTTATTCTGTAAAAATGCAGTTTTCATGCATCCCTAGGAAGAATACTCAACTGGTGAAACAAGTGTTACATACCATTTAGGAAACTATTAAATTCCAATCCACTTGTGGACAGTAAGAATAATGGCATTCTTACAGAATGGCAGAATACTCAACTGGGTGATTACACAACGAAATTAGGGTTGCACAGATACCAAGTACAGTACTCGGTACAAGTACGAGAACGTGTACCGATACTTTTGAGCTCCAAGACTAGACTAGAGAAAAATTAAACAATTAGGAGGCAGCTGTCATTTGTAAGGAGCACACAGAGCTCCTGGGATTTGTACATGTCTGTTTTAATGTAGGGTTTTGCTTTTCTAAATATAAATAAAGGGATGCACAGATACCAGTTTTGCGAGTACTGGTACTTGCCGAGTACTTACAAGTACGAGTACTGATACATTTTTGTTTATTGTCATGTGACAGTTTTTCTAAAACAATACAGACTAATGATTTCAGGACAGTGGTGGAGTGCCAGAGGCAGGTCCCAGCTGCAACCGCTGCAACCCTGGTAGTTCTCATGAAAATGCCATGTATCGGCACTGGTACTCGAAAAGTATCTGTGCATCCCTAACCGAAATTATAATTTCATCAGTCCCCTTAGTGGATTCTTCATGCAAACATAAAGAGAATGTAGTCAATATAGGGAAATCAGGAAGTTTGGTGTCACACCAGTACAGGGGGTGTGAAGAAACCTACCCCCTAGAGTCACAGACATCAGTAAATAGCATGCCTTAAAAATAAAAACCTTGTAACTGGAGTTTACTTTATTTTTTGCTTTCTAGACTGGTACACATTTAGCAGCTCTTCCAAGCATTAATATAACAAAACAAGGATCAAGTCTCCAATATAGTTATATAGGTGTTCAATGGCTCTGAACAAGTAAACAGCTCAGGATTTTCAACTTCACTGTCTGCATGCTAGTTCTGAGTCGGCAACTCAAACAGTAAAAAAGCCCTAACCTAGAATGAGAATTGCAAATAAAAGTCTACAAAAGAACAGGGCAAAAAGTGGAAGTGAATGGAGCATCTAAAACTGTTGCTAATCAGTGCCATTAACTGCTTCTCATTGTGACCAATGAGAAGCAACATCACCTGTTAGCACATTCATTCTATTTTAGGCTCCATAGCCCCAACATCACCTAGAACTCTGCCAGACCCACCAAATAAAAAACAACCTTCCTGAGAATAGTTATTTACATAGCACAGCCATTCCCCCTGCCCTCCACATGGCACAGCAGTAGAGACAATATGGAGAATAACTAGAGTGAAGGGTCCAGAGTTGGGTGCAGTAACAAGGTACAAAATCACTCTTAAAGCGGACCTTTACACTCAAAAATCAAATTCTACCAATGCATCCCTCTATTTATGATGACCTCCGGCTCTGCTAAGCACTCATTGTAATGCAGGGGGGAGAGAGCACCCCCCTGAAATGATGGGAGATAGCAGGGGAAGCAACAGCTTCTTTGCTATCTGCAAGTTCTTTTTAGTATTCGGACAGCTGGTACCGTCAGAATAAAAAAAATAAGATACATCAGCATAGGAATGCATAGCTAGATTCCTATTGGCTATTTCAAATTGCAATATCCAATAGCAAGCTGGCTATGGCATCTGCTGCTGTCAATCACTAGAAGAGGACCTGATGCAGAACGTCAGGTCCCCTCTGCTGATTGACAGCAGCAGTGGGTGGATGCAATAGCTAGTTTGCTATTGGCTATTGCAAAGAGAAATAGCCAATAGGAATGTAGCTATGCATTCCTATGCTGTTTTTTTTTCTGACTGATGGCGGCCGGGGCTCCGATGTCAGAAGAAAAAAAAAAAAAACAACAGAGCAGGGAACGGTTTACTCTGCTCGATCGAGCAGAGTAAACCTTTCCGGGAGAAAGTGTTTCTCTCCCGGGTGGCCGGGAGCCGTTATCTAATAGTTGGAGACTCCCGGAGCATCCGGGAGAGTAATGACAGATCAGCGTCCCTGGTTACCAGGGAACGCTGATCTGTCTCTGCAAGTGGCCGGAGCCAGCTGTGAGATGATGGCTGGCTCCGCCCAGCTGTCAGTAACAGGCCGTTCGGCCAGCTTCGCCTTTCACCTTGGCATATGCCTTCAGCTCGACTGAGGCGCTCGTCCGACTGCGGGAGCTGTACGGGCTATAGTGAATAGCCCGTACAGCAGCCCTTCAGTTCTACAGATCCTTCGGGAGCTTTGTGAATAGACCCCATAGACATGTCAGGTGTAAAATGCTGGGATTATGAAATATTTGCACTTGCAGAGCATTCACTTTCTGCTTTGAAAGGGCAAAATGACTTCAGTTTGCCAAAGCAATGCATCATGGGATTGCCTTGTCATAAGGAGAGCATTGCTGGGAAATTCATTTTTAATTGTAATGAGATTTCAGGGAAAGGCATTTATTCTCCTCTGAGATGATGTGCATGGTCACATGTACTGGTCACATGTGCCAAAAATCCAGGAAGTAAAAGGAGAGCTAGTAATCTGCCCTTAGTAAACATGGCCTCTGTCAGAAGACTGTAGAGGAAAAGAGAAATAAGGTATACAAAGAATACAAAGCCGGCAATTATCTAGAAGTATGTGTTTGTAGATTGTCATTACTAAACATTTCTAAAGGTGTGTTTGTTGTTATTATAGGTATGGGTAAAAGTCTGCTTTAATCCAAGACACGAATATCTTCTTACACATTTTGGAGAATCCCCCCTTGACAGATTTTATTTTGCTGATTAATTTTGTTTGATTATTCGTGAATGGAGCATATTCCGTATGCAAACCTCTTTTGCTTTTATTCATTGTAGATGCCGGGATTAGTCTGTTTCTCGCTGCCCTTCCCCAGACTGCTCATTAGTATCATAAAAAGTAATTTATCGATCAGTACTCAGGGAGCCTTTTCAATTTTAAAATATTTAACTAAGACTGTTGACTTCTTCTTGTTTGAATTTTAATTTTCTTTATGAATTTTTTTGCTATGTTTATTTATAGAGGGATCGATTTTAGCAGCACTTCTACTAATGGCTACTTTCCTTTAAAGTGAACTTGTATGTTCATATAAAGATCTGAAGTAATACTTCCTAGCAAACAGCTGACAACATCACCTGTTAGCACATTCATTCTATTTTAGGCTCCAAAGCCCCAACATCACCTAGAACTCTGCCAGACCCACCAAATAAAAAACAACCTTCCTGAGAATAGTTATTTACATAGCACAGCCATTCCCCCTGCCCTCCACATGGCACAGCAGTAGAGACATTTTAGTTTAGGTCCAAGCTGCACTGAGAGGACAGACCCTGGAAGAAAAGGTTTATGCTAACAGCTAATGCTGTCGGCTCTTTGCTATCACTGCTGTTCCTGTTCTTTTTATTAGCACGCAGGTATGCTTTAAGCAAATTTAAAACAAAAGATGTTTTTACATTAGATTTGTTATGATCTGTGTTAAAGTGCAAGGATAAATACGAGTGTTTATTTCAAACATTACTGCCTTAAAATAGATTTTAAGCCTTTGGCCAAAAACATCACATTTCAACAATGGCTCTTTAATGGAAAAATAATCTATGTACAAAATGATTGCTCCAACATCCCTTAAGACACAGCTGCCCTTGAAAGAATTTGAGATAGCTGAAAATAATTACTTTGAGAACACTTAATATTTGATTTTCACAATATAGGGTGTGCCATAGTGTAACTATTAGACCTGAAAGAAAAGGAAATTTTGTTACATTGTTGATCAATAAACTGTCAGAAAGCATCTATTAACCACTATTAACCGTTTGCTCTCCAGAGCAATTTCTTTTTTTATATTATCTTATATTTTTCTATGTTTTTTTTTCTATGATAAAATCTGAGTTTTTAGCTAGAAAACAGATTCAAACTCCAAAATAGTTATATATTTTCTGAAAGCAGAGGATTTGTAGAAAAAACTATTCTAGAAGCAATTTTTTTGTCACCTGATATTGCCTCTAGATACTGCCTCTCTAAAAAAAAAAAATTTTCATTAGAGGCAGTTTATCAAACCAATCTTTTTAGGATAAAGACACTAAAATGAATTTAGTGCACAGAAACAGAATATAATATCCAATTTGGTAAATTATAAAAGAGGAGATGTGTCAGGCAAATAGATACCAAACCTGTCAAGCCTTAACATTTTGTGCATAGAAAATACAATAACCAAAATTGTCCATAGGCGACGCTTTGAACGTTTTTACTGCTGATCCATTTGGTGTTACCATTCATGGTGATATGAAATATGTGTGGCACAATTGTCGTTTTTGCACGTAGGCGCACCTTACATGTCTTTGCATTTGTATGTGCATGTATGTGGGGGTGGGGGAGTTAAAAAAAAAACTTTGTGTTTTTCTTATTTTTTAATGTGACTTTATTTTTGTAAGAATCACCCTTACATCAGATTCCCTCCTTACGTCAGAGTTCCCTTTTACATCAGAATCCTCCCCTTACATCAGAGTCCCTAGAGTCCCCTTTACATCAGAGTGCTCAGACTTCCTCCTTGCATCAGAGTCCCCTCTTACATCAGACTCTGTAAGGGGGAACTTTGATGTAAGGGAAAACTCTGAGGACTCTGTTGTAAATGGGGACTCTGATGTAGTGGGGACACTCTGATGTAAAGGGGGACTCAGATGCAAGGGGGGACTTTGATGTAAAGGGGGACTCAGGTGTAAGGGGAAGCTCTGGGGACTCTGATGTAAGGAGGAACTCTGGGGACTCAGGGCCCTGAAACCCCTGGCTGCTGGTGGCTAATTGTTAGGATGCCAGGCGGTCCTAGCAACAAACTGGCAGTAACCAGGGGATTGAATAATGGCAATGTAGTCCGGTGTCTCTGCCATGTCCATGGGTCACCAAAGGGCATGTCCCATATGTGCCATGCCCTGGATATGCCACTGGCCTTGGGACCCAGGGAACCTTCCAAAAGATGCAGGGCATATGTCCTGAGTGCCTGGCACTAGTGACGCCCATCTTTATTTCATAGATTGCCCTAGAGTTAAACCACCTAATGGTTTCTGGTAGTCCTTAGGAACTCAGGAAGCAAGATCTCTGCACTGTAGTTCCCAAGTCCTCACATCTGCTGCAGCCATTATAAGTATGCAAAAACACTAATTTTACTAGACTCTGCCTATAAATAACCCATAACCGACCCTAAACCTGACCCTTAAAAAAATGACAACAGATTCCCCCTTTAAAAGGCTCTATATACGAGTTCTCGGAATATGAAATGTTTTGTTTGGTAACGTGGAGTCTGCTAGGCTAGCATGAGATGGTGATGTAAGTGTAACTATTTACATAACAACTCTATTACTATCTGTACAGTACAAATGAGGATCCCACAGTGAATGTTAATTTATCTCACAGAGCGAATGACCAGAATGACAACATTGATGATCTTTTAGCCTTGTTAACTGGCAAATTGGAGGGCTGCTGTTTTTCTCTTTTTATTTTTCCTCTTCTTGTCTACATTCACACATCATTAACCCATTCATCTCCTATAAGCCTGTATCGATTAGAATCAAAGAACACTGATGCAGAAAGGCAGTCAGAAGAAGAAACCTCATCTGTATAACACCTGCTGCTTTCCATGGGATTCATTCTCTTTGAAGCTACTCTGTTTTCTTGCTCTCATTTGTGCAGCCTGCTAAATTTGCTGTATTAACCCCAACAATGCTGGAAAATGACCAGAAGTATTCCAGGAAAACTATTGGTAGTTCATTTTAAGTATTATATCTTGTTTGTTAATATATTAGCTTTTGTAACGAGATAGGCAGCATTAAAATGACGCTGATGCTACAATCAAAGTGGGTATAAAACTATTCCAATGTAAAGAAGATAGTAAATAATTACCGCTACCTGCACCTTGAAACGCAGACAAAAATAATGAGGTGCTTTTTCTTCAGTAGAGAGGGAAATAGTTAAAACATCTGTTAGGTTTGATTGCCGTGTGCACCCCTGTTGGGAAGTTTTCTCTTATTTCCTTTGGGGTTACCAGGCCAGGAAGTGAGGGTAAATATCTAAACTAGTGAACCCATCTTACTGTATTCATCTCCAAAGCACAAATTGATTTGTAGTCTCAAGATAAGAACTGTGAGATCTAAATAGACTCTCCGAGATAACAGAGGAAGTGTGGAGCGAACACAGGACAAGTCTCTGAATGGCTGACATGGTATTATTGCACTTATAAACAGATATAACAAAAAGTTTTAATTGTATATCTATCAGACCAAAAGAGAGAAAATAAATTAATTGTTGGGGTTTACATACATGTTGCCAATTGGAAGCCCAGCTCCCCTTGGTGGCAGAGCTGGGAGCTCTACCCCCAAGAGACCCACTGTAGCCTATAGGTTGATTTTTCATCTGGCACCCTCTACACAATCTTCAGGGAAACCCTGTCTCCTTAGCCCAGACATATCCTATGAGTGCAATCTTCAGCACACCAGGCACACCAGCCCTCACTGCCGGAAGAGAACCCTTACAGATGCCATGCACCTTTCTTCCAGCATCCCAAAAGAAAAAGAATGTCCATGCAGAATCAGGCGATGTACTGCTCCCCTGTATAATTCAGTATCAGTGATGGACTGAACTTTGTAGTAGCCACAATACTAAAAAATGAGGAAATAAATGCCTGTGCAAAATGAAGATTTAGCAAGGGAAGGGGAATAATCGTTGCTTGATTATGTGTGTGCTTTCATGTTCTGTGAACTGAAGCACTTTTCAACATACCACAAAGATTAGTTTGAGAGACCTCACCTGTTTGAATGCATATCTTCAATGAAATATCTTGGTATATTTCCCTATGGTTTTGCAGAACATAGATAATACTGGGACCTAACATGTCACCCCATTATTGAAATGATTGACAATATTGGCAGTATTAGGGCAATGCTTATTTCAGTGTATTTTGTTATTTTAGCATAACATTGGGCTTACAGGTGGGAAAATTTGACATCAAAGGTAAGGTTTGTTTAAAGATTAATGTTTTGATGTATTTTAATATTGCTCACTAAAAATATATATATGTGTTTGAGCAGCCAAGGTGCTAAGCTGAACTTAACAATAAGCAAATATTGTCTAATATGTGTTGTGCATACTTGTTTAGATATGTGTGCACCCTTCGTGCTCTTTTGTGTTTGTATTGCGCTTATCCTTGGGGGTCGGCTAATTACCATGACACTGTAGAAGTGATCGGCTGGCTTTACAGCCACCCAAGTTACTTATACAAGACAGGTTTAGGTATTTCTATTTTTTAAAAGCTTTCTATTATTTTTAAGTCTTTATATGTACTGGTTGCCATCAGAAAGTTGCCAGCTGACTCTAATTCCCAGAGATGGTCCATATTTTGTTTACAGTCTTCAAAATGAATATATCAGTCAGTGATGAGGATGATTGTACAAATCTTATCCTTTCTGGCAAACCACAATTTTTACGATTCTTCTGAATATGTGCATACTAGCCCACCATGTCCTATACAATCGTGTAGCTCAGAAATGATAATTGCCTGAATTCATAAACTGATTTTTGGCAGATCA
The DNA here is from genome assembly GCF_000935625.1 of Nanorana parkeri. Taxonomy (NCBI): domain Eukaryota; kingdom Metazoa; phylum Chordata; class Amphibia; order Anura; family Dicroglossidae; genus Nanorana; species Nanorana parkeri. The sequence goes on from NW_017307225.1 coordinate 357,348, forward strand.
CACAAGCTGCTTGCATATATTCTGGAAAATCTCTGCATGCCGGAAAGGATCAGATTAATCCAAATCCACTGATTTTAAGGATCATTTGATCATTTTATTTTTAGTGTCTTGTTTCTGTATTGTACTACTATATACTCTGTGCTACATCATCGTGTACTCAAGCACCTAGAAAACATTTACAGTCTAGAGCCTGATGGATTTGTCTCCTGGTGGCAGTTTCTCTTAAGCAACCAAATGGTACAATTTACTTGTACTATTTCCTTTGAATGTTTACTTGTTACTTATTTCAGATGTTTTCCACTAACTGACAATAATAAACATTCACAGGTTGTTTTGCATTACTTATCTATTGCTTTTCTTGTCTTCCTATGTTCTTTTGTAGATTTTTATTTATTAACTTTGATTTGTGGTTCTGATGATTAACATCATGTTCACCTAATATTTAGGATTTCACTATATTTATACTGCTTTTTTACACCATAAATCAACTAACAATGTAGTATGTTTCTTATGTTGCATTTAGATTTAACAATGTGTATTTTTGTTGCTTTATATTTAAAATATTTACCAAGGAGGTTCATCATGTGCCCACATGATGATTTTGTAGATGTGGCTGTTCTTAGGTCTATGTAAGATGGGCTATTCTACTGCTAGCGACACATCTTTTTATGTCTTTCACGTCGCGCACGTGCAGTCCACATCACCTGGGGAGTGGTTACACATCTGATGCTAGGTGTCACACCCGGGTGATGAAGAGGGAGGGTATATATGGGCGGGAGTCACAACATGCAGTCTGCAGGCATTCAAGGGGCAAGGCGGCCATGCTGTATGCTCAGGTATGTGAGGAATACAGATTGAGCTCTTTTTGTTTGGCCTTTTGATCGGCTGCTGTGCTGCATGTCATTGATGGGATTACTTAGACCTTATTAGATCCATTGTTCATTACTGCTATGTTTATCTCTTTCCAAATGCTAGGTATGTGATAAAATTGGATGTTTTTTCGTCTTGGCGTAAGTCAGGGATGTAATATCAGGTATTATCCTTTTGGTTGCTTTATATAGAGACTGTTTTGTTTGTTGTTTGGTCTATGCTTCCCTAATGCCATGCAGCTCTGTATAGTGGTAATATTTAATATTATTGTTCATGGGCTGTGCTCTCTGACATTAGGACGTTCCATCACGACTGTGGCTCCTGTTGTTGTGCTACCCCTCCTGCAGGATCCTTGGGGGAGTCAATCTCCGGGCTCACCTTTCATCTTCATGTGATTTTAGAACTTTAAATGCATTTAGGACTCGGTCATATTGGTTCACAGTGAGCTACCATTGGTCTAACTTGAAGATATAACATGTTTAATTTTGAAATTGGTTACAGTCAATGTGGTTTATCTATTTGTCATATCACAGCTTACCGGAATCCTGAAGAAGCCATAGCCTTGTCAAACGAATTGAGGAAGTTCCATAGTGTTGGCCATATCATTGATATTACTCATGAGAACCATTTGACCACTGTATTGCTGTGTATTTATCAAATGATGAACTCTGTATAGGCTATAATGGGCCTTACTGAGTATTTTTTATGCGTTTTAACTTTTTTTAATGTTTAATAAAGTTATGCTATTTTAAAATGAAGGTCTTTCTATATGCTTTTTATACGCCCCCTTTTCTCCTGTTTCCCCTTCAACTGTACACAGGGGCTTCTTCCTACTATTCAGTTTATGTGCGGTGTGGCAAAGCGACCTTCCTCTCCTGAACATTCTTGTTTTATATACGCTGGCAACACATTGCTAGCAGCAGAATCACTGAAGTGAGGCTTCCAGCCTTCCACTTACCAACTGTTCTTAGGTCTATGTCAGATGGCCAATTGTACTGCTAGCGACACATTGCTAGCAGCAGAATCACCTAGGTAAGGCTTCCACTTACCAATAAGTATTGATATACTAATAGGTGTAATTACTTAAATAACTTTCCACTTACTAATAAATTCACTCACACAGTGGCCCCAATATCCTTATAAAAATTGCCATCACAATTTATATAAATAAAGGGTATGTGCCACTGTGGTATGCATATATGTATGTATATGTATTAGTGTGCTGGAGGTCATTATCATTCTACAGACTGACATTGGGACTGCTCAGGTGCCTCCCTGACCTTGTTGCATGATTAATAAGCATATGTCACTACTACTCAGCAGCGAGGGTGCCATTAATTAATTTTCATCAAATAACAAACCCCATATAAAAAAAAATGCAGCCCCAAAACTTCCTGGGTAACTCCACTGTACTTCACAGTTCTCTGCTAGATGTTCATCTTTGTATAGTTCTCTAGCCCTTTGCAGTACAAACTACCTTTTCTCACAGCCAAAAATGTTAAAATTTGACACATCAGTCCAGAGCAACTGCTACCATTTGTCCACACCGCAGTCTTTGTGTTTTAACAAATCTAGTACTACTTGCTTAAAACTAGGGCTGCGGAAATTAACGATTAATCCTTTGATTAATCGTTAATTTTTTTGATCAATCAAAATAATTTTGATCGGAACCCACCTTTCCGCCGGCTTCGGGGTCTTCCGGGAGTTCCTCGGAGATCCGGTGACGTCACGTACATCGACGTCACCGGACTCCTCCCCCCTTCCCCTAGTGGCTGTGTCGGCTAACGAAGGGAAGGGGGGAGGAGTACGGTGACGTCGATGTCCTTGACGGCTAACGAAGGGAAGGGGGAGGAGTCCGGGGACGTCGATGTCCGTGACGTCACCGGACTCCTCCCCCCATGAGAGACCTCACCTGTTTGAATGCATATCTTCAATGAAATATCTTGGTATATTTCCCTATGGTTTTGCAGAACATAGATAATACTGGGACCTAACATGTCACCCCATTATTGAAATGATTGACAATATTGGCAGTATTAGGGCAATGCTTATTTCAGTGTATTTTGTTATTTTAGCATAACATTGGGCTTACAGGTGGGAAAATTTGACATCAAAGGTAAGGTTTGTTTAAAGATTAATGTTTTGATGTATTTTAATATTGCTCACTAAAAATATATATATGTGTTTGAGCAGCCAAGGTGCTAAGCTGAACTTAACAATAAGCAAATATTGTCTAATATGTGTTGTGCATACTTGTTTAGATATGTGTGCACCCTTCGTGCTCTTTTGTGTTTGTATTGCGCTTATCCTTGGGGGTCGGCTAATTACCATGACACTGTAGAAGTGATCGGCTGGCTTTACAGCCACCCAAGTTACTTATACAAGACAGGTTTAGGTATTTCTATTTTTTAAAAGCTTTCTATTATTTTTAAGTCTTTATATGTACTGGTTGCCATCAGAAAGTTGCCAGCTGACTCTAATTCCCAGAGATGGTCCATATTTTGTTTACAGTCTTCAAAATGAATATATCAGTCAGTGATGAGGATGATTGTACAAATCTTATCCTTTCTGGCAAACCACAATTTTTACGATTCTTCTGAATATGTGCATACTAGCCCACCATGTCCTATACAATCGTGTAGCTCAGAAATGATAATTGCCTGAATTCATAAACTGATTTTTGGCAGATCACACAAGCTGCTTGCATATATTCTGGAAAATCTCTGCATGCCGGAAAGGATCAGATTAATCCAAATCCACTGATTTTAAGGATCATTTGATCATTTTATTTTTAGTGTCTTGTTTCTGTATTGTACTACTATATACTCTGTGCTACATCATCGTGTACTCAAGCACCTAGAAAACATTTACAGTCTAGAGCCTGATGGATTTGTCTCCTGGTGGCAGTTTCTCTTAAGCAACCAAATGGTACAATTTACTTGTACTATTTCCTTTGAATGTTTACTTGTTACTTATTTCAGATGTTTTCCACTAACTGACAATAATAAACATTCACAGGTTGTTTTGCATTACTTATCTATTGCTTTTCTTGTCTTCCTATGTTCTTTTGTAGATTTTTATTTATTAACTTTGATTTGTGGTTCTGATGATTAACATCATGTTCACCTAATATTTAGGATTTCACTATATTTATACTGCTTTTTTACACCATAAATCAACTAACAATGTAGTATGTTTCTTATGTTGCATTTAGATTTAACAATGTGTATTTTTGTTGCTTTATATTTAAAATATTTACCAAGGAGGTTCATCATGTGCCCACATGATGATTTTGTAGATGTGGCTGTTCTTAGGTCTATGTAAGATGGGCTATTCTACTGCTAGCGACACATCTTTTTATGTCTTTCACGTCGCGCACGTGCAGTCCACATCACCTGGGGAGTGGTTACACATCTGATGCTAGGTGTCACACCCGGGTGATGAAGAGGGAGGGTATATATGGGCGGGAGTCACAACATGCAGTCTGCAGGCATTCAAGGGGCAAGGCGGCCATGCTGTATGCTCAGGTATGTGAGGAATACAGATTGAGCTCTTTTTGTTTGGCCTTTTGATCGGCTGCTGTGCTGCATGTCATTGATGGGATTACTTAGACCTTATTAGATCCATTGTTCATTACTGCTATGTTTATCTCTTTCCAAATGCTAGGTATGTGATAAAATTGGATGTTTTTTCGTCTTGGCGTAAGTCAGGGATGTAATATCAGGTATTATCCTTTTGGTTGCTTTATATAGAGACTGTTTTGTTTGTTGTTTGGTCTATGCTTCCCTAATGCCATGCAGCTCTGTATAGTGGTAATATTTAATATTATTGTTCATGGGCTGTGCTCTCTGACATTAGGACGTTCCATCACGACTGTGGCTCCTGTTGTTGTGCTACCCCTCCTGCAGGATCCTTGGGGGAGTCAATCTCCGGGCTCACCTTTCATCTTCATGTGATTTTAGAACTTTAAATGCATTTAGGACTCGGTCATATTGGTTCACAGTGAGCTACCATTGGTCTAACTTGAAGATATAACATGTTTAATTTTGAAATTGGTTACAGTCAATGTGGTTTATCTATTTGTCATATCACAGCTTACCGGAATCCTGAAGAAGCCATAGCCTTGTCAAACGAATTGAGGAAGTTCCATAGTGTTGGCCATATCATTGATATTACTCATGAGAACCATTTGACCACTGTATTGCTGTGTATTTATCAAATGATGAACTCTGTATAGGCTATAATGGGCCTTACTGAGTATTTTTTATGCGTTTTAACTTTTTTTAATGTTTAATAAAGTTATGCTATTTTAAAATGAAGGTCTTTCTATATGCTTTTTATACGCCCCCTTTTCTCCTGTTTCCCCTTCAACTGTACACAGGGGCTTCTTCCTACTATTCAGTTTATGTGCGGTGTGGCAAAGCGACCTTCCTCTCCTGAACATTCTTGTTTTATATACGCTGGCAACACATTGCTAGCAGCAGAATCACTGAAGTGAGGCTTCCAGCCTTCCACTTACCAACTGTTCTTAGGTCTATGTCAGATGGCCAATTGTACTGCTAGCGACACATTGCTAGCAGCAGAATCACCTAGGTAAGGCTTCCACTTACCAATAAGTATTGATATACTAATAGGTGTAATTACTTAAATAACTTTCCACTTACTAATAAATTCACTCACACAGTGGCCCCAATATCCTTATAAAAATTGCCATCACAATTTATATAAATAAAGGGTATGTGCCACTGTGGTATGCATATATGTATGTATATGTATTAGTGTGCTGGAGGTCATTATCATTCTACAGACTGACATTGGGACTGCTCAGGTGCCTCCCTGACCTTGTTGCATGATTAATAAGCATATGTCACTACTACTCAGCAGCGAGGGTGCCATTAATTAATTTTCATCAAATAACAAACCCCATATAAAAAAAAATGCAGCCCCAAAACTTCCTGGGTAACTCCACTGTACTTCACAGTTCTCTGCTAGATGTTCATCTTTGTATAGTTCTCTAGCCCTTTGCAGTACAAACTACCTTTTCTCACAGCCAAAAATGTTAAAATTTGACACATCAGTCCAGAGCAACTGCTACCATTTGTCCACACCGCAGTCTTTGTGTTTTAACAAATCTAGTACTACTTGCTTAAAACTAGGGCTGCGGAAATTAACGATTAATCCTTTGATTAATCGTTAATTTTTTTGATCAATCAAAATAATTTTGATCGGAACCCACCTTTCCGCCGGCTTCGGGGTCTTCCGGGAGTTCCTCGGAGATCCGGTGACGTCACGTACATCGACGTCACCGGACTCCTCCCCCCTTCCCCTAGTGGCTGTGTCGGCTAACGAAGGGAAGGGGGGAGGAGTACGGTGACGTCGATGTCCTTGACGGCTAACGAAGGGAAGGGGGAGGAGTCCGGGGACGTCGATGTCCGTGACGTCACCGGACTCCTCCCCCCTTCCCTTCGTTAGCCGACTTAGCCACTTCGGCAGCAGCCGCTGCAGCAGTGGCCACCCCCTCGATCTAACTGCACCGATTCAACCACAGCATCCAGCAACCACAGCAACCACAGCAGTACCACAGCATTCAGCTCAACCTTTCAAACAGGTAAGGCATTACAAAAAAAAAGAGAAGGGCACCCACCCTAGTGCAGATGGTTCTTTATTGTTTAAAAATAGCAAAATAGAGTGCAAAGGTATTCACAATGGTAGATCGATTAGAAGCATAAATTAGTAGTTCAAGGATACATCAGTTTACAAACTTCAATCAGCCTGTGTGCCGTCCATATTGGCTCACAATAGGAACTTCCTTAAGGAAAGTAACTAGTAACCTAAGTACGTTTGCACTTTCTTGAAAAAGTCTTTGTACGAAACGCGTTGAAAGAAGTGGACACGCACTGGCGTTGGGACATGCTAAGTTGGAAGGATTTTAATTGTGTGATTATTCAACTGGCTTGTTCATGACGTATTGGAATATTTTTTGAAAAAGCGATTGTTTTCTGGAAATCTTGGAACGGATACGTTTTTTAAATGACCACACCTGAACCGGAAGCTTTCTTGTGAAAGAGCACAGAGTGGAGGAGGAAGTTCCTATTGCGAGTGGAGGAGCAAACGTTCACTGTGATTGCGATACGGGATTGTTATGCCTCTTTGAATATGGAAGTCTGGTGAGTGCGGTGTGTTTCACAGTCACCTGGAGTTTGCACACTACAGCTATAAGAAGGTAAGAAGGACTTATCACTGATGTTTTTTTTATATATATATATCTTGGCACTTTGTCACTTCTTTTTTTTTTACTATGTATGAGTATTTATTTAATAATTATATTGGTTATATGTGATCTATTTGATAGTTAGCACTATATCATCCATGTATTAAGATTATTGATTAGAGCAGTGCATTTGTTTGATCTATCTATTTATATTATTAGCACGGCAGCTTTTCATCTTTTATATTTATATTTATCACTTTGAGACAGCTTCCATGGCGCAGAATTTTTTTTTATATTCATCATCCACTTAACCAACCACTCAGTATCTGCAACCCCCCTCTGCCCCTCCACCGGCTTCCAATTGCCCAAAGGAAAAAATTAAAAAAATTAACAACCACTTACAAAGCCATCCACAACTCTGCCCCAGGCTGTATCTCCATCCTTGTCTCAAAGTATCACCCTGAACTCCCTCTCTGCTCTTCCCAAGACCTCCCGCTCTCTTTCTTCCATGTGAATTCCTCCCATGCTCGCCTTCAGGACTTCTCTGGTGTCTCTCCCATTCTTTGGAACTCCTTGTCCCAAACTGTCCATCTATCTCCTACTCTGACTGCCTTTAAGCGATCACTAAAGACTCATCTCTTCAGGGAAGCCTATCCCACCTCAAACATTCCACTGAACTAACACTTTCTCAAACTATTCATCCCCACACAGCTACCTCCTCATGTATCACTTCCCCCTCACTCTTATATTGTAAACTCTCATGGGGAGGGCCCTCCTTAACATCCTGTCTTGAATTGTATTGTAATTGTAATGTATTCACTATATTGTAAAGCACTGTGCAAACTGTTGGCGCTATATTAATCCTGTATAATATTAAAAATAATGTCCAGTGTGTGTAGTAAGCACTATTGTGTTTCTGCTGTCTTATAGCTGACATCATTGTCAGAGCATGAGGTGTCCTTTTTAGCACTCTAGAGTGAAAGAGCAAACTTTGTGGAGGAAAGCTCTTTTGAAACTTGTATGCATGTGATTTTCCTGGCACATCGGGTAAAATAGACCATCCTAGTGAGAGGAATGCATAGTGAAGTGTTCACCTAAAGACTGGCAAGAGCATCTGATGTTCACCAAAAAGGGTGGAGGTATGGGAGTGCTTGCTATGTAAGTAAATAGAGCTGTGTTTTCTATAGTACAGGTGGTTGAAC